>NC_084760.1:17999653-18302684 GCF_028858725.1 Colius striatus | reverse complement strand
TTTAAGCCAACAACACTGATTTAAATTAGGCATCCTGGAAAACTACTTTCAGTTATTTTTCTATTTTTTCTGTGTCTTAGGTGAAAAGCCAGAGTATCTGCAGAATTTTATATATGTTCTCATATATCTTTGACATATCTATTTTGCTACTTGGGCATTGTCATTGTCAAAGGTTGGCAGAGCGTTAATGTAATAGAACAGTCTGGAAAGCCTATCTCAGAGTAATTCTATTATATTTTTTCAGGCCATTTGCACAAAAATATGTGAGTCAAGGTGGTGATAGACCACTAACTATATTATTCTGTTTATATTTGTTCACTGAGTAAATGTGTGTGAAACATAGTTAAAATTGGATTTAATTGAAAATATTTGTAGGAGAATGGTGTAATAGTAACATTTGTATGTATAAGATGGCCATGTAGGATGATTTTTTACTTAACATCCTGGATTGATTTATTGCAATGCTGGATTTGGACAGATCTATTGATCTAGTAAGCTATACTTAAGTCTGTGGCAATAATGTGACTGAGTTATCCAATCCTGATAACACCTTCCAATAAGGTTGCAGCTAGCTGTCAATTGAATTCTTCAGACACAAGAAAAACATCAGATAGATTTTTCTCTCTTTTTCTTACTGCTGATCATTGAATCATACTCTTGAATTTCTAAGGGAACTCTATATGTCTGACACTTTTAGTAGTGAATTTTCTTTGTTATAAGGTTAGAAAATGATCTTGAAATGTACAGAATCATAGAATAATTTCAGTTGGAAAAGACTTTTAATATCATAGAGTCCAACCATGAGCTTAGCATTGCCAAGTCTACCAATAAACTGTGTCCATAAGCATCACATCTACACGTCTATTGAGTACCTCCCAGGGGTTATGTTTCCACCACTTCCCTGGACAGCCTGTTCCAGTGCTTGAAAACCTTTTTGGTGAAAATACATTTCCTAATATCCCATTTAAACCTCCTCTGCCACAACTTGATGCAATTTCCTCTTGTCCTGTCACTTGTAACTTGGGAAAAGAGAACACCACCACCTACCCACAGTCTCCTTTCAAGTAGCTGTAGAGAGTGAAAAGGTCTCCCCTGAGACTCTTTTTCTCCAGGCTAAACATCCCTAGCTCCCTCAGTTGCCCCTCATGAGGCTTGTACTACAGACCCTTCACCAGCTTTGTTATCTGTCTGTGGACATGCTCCAGCATCTCAACATCCCTCTTGGAGTGAGGGGCCCAAAACTGAACAGAACTCTTGAGCTCCAGCCTCATCATTTCCACGCACAGGGGCACAATCACTTCCTTGGTCCCGCTAATCGCACTATTTTTTATACAAGCCAGGATTCCATTGGTCTTCTTGGCCACCTGGGCACACTGCCCGTTCATATCCAGCCAGTTATCGACCAACCTTCTCAGGTCTTTTCCCTCTGGGAAATTTTCAAGCCACTTTTACACTGCAGGACCCAGCACTTTCATTCATTGAACCTCATAAAACTGGCCTCATTCCATCACGCCAACCTGTCCAGATTAATTTGTATATCTTTCCTACTCTCAAGCAGATGAAAACTCTTGCAAGACTTGGTGTTGCCTGGAAATTTACTGAGGAGGCACTCAATCTCTCATCCAGATCATTGATAAAGAACTGGCCCCAACACAGCCCTGGGGAAAACCAGTGGTGACTGCCACCTACTGGATTTAACTCAAGTCACCACCACTCTTTGATCTTGACCATTCAGGCAATTTTTTTACCCAGAGATTATTCTCAACCAAGCCATGAGCTGTCAGTCTCTCCAGGAGGATGCTGTGGGAAACACTATCAAAGGCTTTACTAAAGTCTCAGTAGACAACATTTATAGCCTTTCCCTCATGCACTAAGGAGGTCAATTTGTCACAGAAGGAGATTAGGTTAGTCAAGCAGGACCTGCCTTTCATAAACCCATGCTGACTGGGCCTGAGCACTTGGATTTCCTGTATGTACTGTGTGATGGCACTCAATATGATCCATTCCCATAACCTTCCTCAGCACTGAGGTCAAGCTGACAAGACTGTAGTTCCTGGGATTCTTCTTTGGTCCTTCTTGTAGATAGATCTCAAATTTGCTACCATTTGATCAGGTGGGAACATCTTGTTTAGCCAGGACTGCTGATAGATGATTTTTTAAGTGGCTTCGTGAGCACTTCTGTCAGCTCTCTCTGCACCCTTATATGAATCTCATTTGGCCCCATAGACTTGTGTTTGTCTAAGTGATGTAGCAGGTAATTTCCCCTTGGATTATAGGGACATCATTCTGCTCCCCATCCCTATCTTCCAGCTCCAAAAACTGGTTACCCTGCGAATAATGGGTCTTACCATTAAAGACTGAAACAAAGAAAGCATTACCTATCTTAGCCTTTTCCTCATCCTTGGTGACTATATTTCCCTCCGCATCCAGGAAGGGATGGGGATCTTCCTTAGCCCTCCTTTTGTTGATAATATAGTTATAGAAACATTTTTATTGTCTTCTATGGCTGTAGCCAAGTTAAGATATAGTTGGTCTTTGTTCCATCTCATTTTCTTCCTGCTTAACCTCATCACCTTTTTCTAGTTCTCCTGATGATTCTTCCAAAAGTCATAGACTGTCATTTTTGATCCCGAGTTCTCATCTGGAAGAAGAAATGAGCTGCAAAGTTTCTTCCAAGGTTCTTAATTATACATTAATATTATCTATTTAGGGTAAAAAAAGAGGAAGAGATAGATGTCATCTAAAACCTCTGCAGCACAATATCTGGGAAGCATCAAATGTTCAGACAGTTACCAGAAAACAATTTACAATTTTAAGTGCAAACTTTATGAATTTGACAAAAGATAAAACAACAAAGAAAAAGCAAAACAATATCACAATTTCATGCTTCTCCTGTGCCATCAAGAAAGAAGAAAAGAAACATCATCCAGTAGATTCAGACCTTTCAACTTTCATGTTTATTGTGGACTACTTACCACAAATGTTTTTGAAGATGCATTTTATCACCACATTATCATATATTGTAGGGGAAAAATTATAATCAGCTACTTAACATCTTTGGCAGATGTGTATGAGAACATTTTAAAAGACTATATAAAATTTTCAGCATTAAAACCATATTCTGTCTGAAATATAATTTGTTTCATTTTTCTGTTTAATGAAGTGTAAAACAGTGATAAATTGTAGAATTCTTTGTAAAGAGTTCATATTATTTGTATAATGCAGTTGGTGAACTAATTGTGTTTCAAAAAGCAAATGAGTTGATGAGATGGAAATGTAATTTGCAGCTTAAAGATCAAAAAGCAAAGTAATAACGTGGCACCATTGATACTTAATTAAATTTGTGTGCATTTAACTTAAAAAGGCAACTTCAGTGCTTCAGCATCAGTAACCCTCTTAGCAAGCCCAGTACAGTGGACATGTATTGAGGCACTTAAAAAATGGAGGTGGCAAGCTCATCTCCACAGGGAATTGCTGGTGCACTCACAGAGCTCCACTGTCATTAACATGGTCTAGGGGTCAAAAAGACAAACACAGACAAGAAATGACAAAGCCAGTTAAAGAACAGCAAACTCCTCATGTACTTTTACTTATTATGAAATTAAGATTGTCTCATACAGATTATATATTCCATTACATTATAGTTTAAAACCAGCCGGCAACAAAAAAACACATAGATGTTCATAGGTCCTCCCGCTACTAGGTAGGTTGGAGAAGGAGAGCTGAAAGAAAAAGGTAAAATCCCATGGGTTGAGATAAGGCCAATGTAATAGAACAACACAAGCGGAGAACAAATACTCATAACAATGATATAGAAATGTACAAGGCGAGCTGTGCAAGGTGTAATTGCTCAGCACCTGGAACCTGACGCTCAGCTCCAATGGAACAGCCACGGCTCCCACACATCCTGGCAGCTCTCCTGCTATATATTGAGCATGACATCAGCATGGTATGGAATGGCCTGGCTATGCCCCTTCCCAGCTTTTTGTGAAGATTTACCATGTCCGAGACAAATCCAGGAAACATTAGCAACATACAACAACCATAATTTAAAATTTGTTACCTAAAATTCTCCCAACTCAAAAAGACAGATACAATTCAGAAGATATTCAGATTTTTCTCTGTGTGATACAGATGAGACTGGAGCTATAGAGATCACTAGGATTAAGTTGAAGCAAGTTAGAAATTGATAATTAAAGCTAGCTGTTCATTGATATGAAGCATTCTTGAGAGTTCAAACAACTAAAAGTTGCTTAATGTAACAATCAGGGGAAGAGAAGAATGAGTGATGAATATGAAATCATGAAGATAATCTGGGTTTTTTGAGAGCTGTTAAGTAAAAGTCACATCATGTAGAACAGATAGATATTATATAAATAATTAGTATTACTTTCTCAGATAAATGAGATTTTTTATCATCAATAACAAATTATTTCCATTATCTCCAGTATCTAATTTAATAAATAAGCTATATCTTTAAAATGAACAGTATTTTGGGAAGATGTATTAGTAAGAATTATCTAAAACCGAGTAAATGTTCAGGCAATATAAGAGCAAGCTAACTTCATTATGAACAGTAAAAAGCCTTTCTTAATACACTTTTTTGATGTAGCTATACTGTTACGGCTTTTCATTGTCTTTTTGTGGAGTTTCTGGAAAACAAAAAAAGCGCTCCTGATTCCATTGATATTTGATATTTCAATGCTTTTACAAATCTGCTAAAAGTTTAATTGCTTTGAATGGTTGTAACAGTAGTTCTTTTGGGCTACTTTTCACCTTACATGCCTAGGATAACTTCAATGTATGGAATTATGTTTCCTATGGTGGCCTACAGACTATGTTTCTGATGCAGTGTTCCAGATTCAAGTTTGTGAGCTTTTGAGAGTGTCTGCTGAAAACCATGCAGTCCCTCATTTCTATAACCAAATATGAGGAGACTATTTCATTTTAAAGCTCTTCCTTCCAGAGAAATAATTTTGGCAACAAACATAATGTTAATATTAATTATCCATCACATACTCACTATTTGCAATCCCAAGGGTGAATTAGAATCAAATATATTTAAATTAGAGAGTGAAATTTAAATTAGTGAGAAAAAAAAACAATTTAGAAATGTATTTCTCCAAGATCTTATTAAAGATGCAAAGATACTCCTTATGCCTTGAAAAAATGAAGTTAGTGTTAAAAACGTGACTAGATAAGTGTCATTGAAATGTAACAATCTAATTTCCAATCTATAGAACAAACAAGCTTAGTAAAGATAAAATGTATACTCCAGAAGAAAAATGTATGTAAATGGCAAAGTAATTTCACAATTGTAAGAAGGCCAAACATTGATTCCTTGAGACTTCATGCTTTGTGTGCCACTACACAGTTGATAGTAACAGATTTCTTTAATTCAGTGCCAATGGACAAAAAGGCAAATCTATCAGCTTAAGTGTATTTAACTCAGAGGTGTAATTTGATACAGTTTCTCTTCGTGTCTCCTTCATAACACAGGAGAATGTTATTGTGGCTTCAAAGCAAATGATTACAGAATGGGTATTACCTTCTGCACTTTGATCCAAATCTATCAAAGAATACGAAAAAAACTGAAACATCTTTAATGCAGCCTAGCAAAACTTTCGTTATGATAAAAAGAAGCCACTCAAAGAAGTGTTCAAAGAAGGAAACTTTGAAGTTGTACTGTTGTAGTGGGTTTGCCTGGGCCAGGTTTTTGGTAGTGAAGGGCTACACGGGGTGGCTTCTTTAAACAAAGATCTGCCAGAAGCTTCATCTGTAGCTCATAAAGCTAATATCAATCAATTCTAAGATGGAGCCACGGCTGACTCAGGCCTGGCCAATTAGTGACTGAGGTGATGCCTCTGTGAAATATTTGAGAAGAAGAGGTTGCTGCACAGCTGCTAAACTGCAGCAGTAACAGGGAGTGAGAATGTGAAAACATCTCCACGGACAAAAAGGTCAGTGAGGAATGAGAGGGGGGGAAAGGTGCTTAGGCCCTGAAAAAAAGATTACCCTATGACCTATGGTGAAGACCGTGGTGAGGCAGCTGTGCCTCTGAAGTCCATGGAGGCCATTAGGAAGCAGAGATCTAGTCGCAGCCTGTGGAGGACCCCACACTGGAGTAGGTGGATGCCTGAAAAAGATTGTGACTTCATGGAAAGCCCACTTTGGAGCAAGTTCCTGACAGGTCCTGGGAGCCTGTGGGAAGAAAGGAGCCCATGTCAGAGCAGGTTTGTTGTGAGGACTTGTGATCCTATGAGGGACTCAGGCTGGAGCAGTTGGTACCTGAAGGAGTGTTCTCCCAGTGGATGACCCACGTTGGGACAGAGTGTGGAAGGAGAGTCCTGGGAAGAGTGAGAGGTGGGGGAGATGTTTTAAGATTTGGCTTATTTCTCATCTCCCTGTTCTGATGGTTCATTAATAAATCAAACCTTTTTTTCCCCAAGTTGAATATATTTTGTCCTTGATATTAATTGATGAACAATCTCCATGTCCTTATCTTGACTCAAAAACCTTTCACTATACTTTTCTTTCCCCTGTCCAATTTAAGAGGGGCAGTGATTTTATGACTTGGTGGGCCTCTGGCACAAAGCCAGGACTAAACCATCACAATTGTCTGTTCCAAGACATTCCTCATACCTACTAAAAACCAGTCTCTGCTCTGAGCTGCACAAATGCCAAATGAGAAAACAGAGAACGTGTCCATTTGCTGCATGATCTGAATTAAAATGACAGACCTGAGCATCCAATTATGGATAGCTTTATTCAGAAAAGCACACAAAGTTTATGCTATATTCTTTGAGTACTAGTAGATTTCCAACTTCTTTGTTCTTTATTTTGCAAATAACATTAATATGCTAAAGAATTATATATATTAAATTGTGAATATTATTAAAATAATTTCCATACTAATAGATCTTGATGATTAAGAGACTAAATGAAGAATGATAATTACAAATGTTTATGAAAGATGTGTAGTCCTCTTTCCTACTAAAAGATTTGAAAAATTCTTCTGATTTCAAGAGGTCAACCTTTTCGGATGTTAGATTTCAGGAACTGCTAATGGTCTGTAGGGCCTTTTCACAGAACATGAGCACTATCCATTGACTTCTTCATTAACAGACATGAAATTATTTGGAATTCCAGTTCCAAATCACTGCTGTGAAGTTGTCCACATTACAATGTTCATGACTGTGACAGTCTTACTAGTCAGATCAGGTACTAAATGGCCCATAAAAGACACTAACATATCTTAGGTCTTTTTCACAAAAAGAAAGAACAAAAGAAAAAGGTAAGCTTTCAAGATTATTAACGAAAAAATAATGGAGATATGAACAAGAGACGCTGCATTTGCCTGTGATGTATTTTTGTTCTAAAGCCTTTACTATAAACAGCCATTCTATGTTCAAATCCACAATTAAAACATTTTACCAGCAAATAAAGTCTCTTGGTAACTAATTGCTCTGGTTTAACCCTAGCCAGCAACTGAGCAGCACACCTGCTTTCTCACTCCTCTCCATCCCCGCTCTATGGTGGAATGTAGAGGAGAATCAGAAAAAAATCCTCATGGGCTGAGGTAATAACAGTTTAATAATGAAATAAAAGTCAATAGTTTAATCTTATAAATATCTGTACTAATATTAATATAAGTAATGATATTAATATCTGTACTAATATTAATATTAGTAATAATATAAATATTGATTAAAAAAACCCAGAAGATAAAATAGAAAATTATTAAAAGGAAAACCCAAGAAAAGACAAATGATGTGCAATGCATTTTCTCACAACTCAGTAACACATGCCCGGCCAGTCCCTGGGCAGGGATCCTCCCCTCCTTGTCAACTCCAGCCAGTTTACATACTAGGCATAATAATCTATGGTATGGAATATTCCTGTGGCTACTTCAGGTCAGCTTTCTTGGCCATGCTCCCTGCTAGTTTCTTGTGCACCTTCTTACTGGCAGAGCATGGGAAACTGAAAAATCCTTCACATAGGATAAGTGCTACTCAGTAACAAACAAAATACCAGTGTGCTATTAACATTCTCATGTTAAATTCAAAACACAGCACTGTATCAACTACTAAAAAAAAAATTAACTCTATCCCAAGTGAAGCCAGAATACTATTCGAAACTAAGAAACCGACAGGGCCACAATCTTCTACCTTTAAAAATTCTCAATTTTTTTTTTATGAAAAAGTGGTTGTAGACTGAGACAACCTGCAGTGCTTAGGCTCATTAATAAACCCTTCCAGACAGTAGGTGTAAGAATTATATTTTATCCTTTAAATCTTTATCATTTTACTTTGTCTAGTATTGAAATTCTTGAATTTTTTTTCCTGTAGGTTTTTTTTTTGTTGCTGTTTTTGTTAACATTGTCTACTTCTACAGTCATTTTTTAGCATCATAAAATCTATATAAGATATGATTTTAGAAGAACAGTAATAGTCACTCTAATAATTTATAAAAAGATATCAGAAGTTCAAAACATGACAGAGATGTAGCCATTGAAAACAGAAAATTAAAACATAGATTTTTTTTTTTTAAGGTTTAATTATGCTGTACAAAGATAATTACTTCCAAGTTATGAAAATTTTACATAACATTTCAGAATTAATGAAGCACCCAAAATAGTAGCTATCATTAAAAATGCTTGTTACCACTTGGGAACAGAAAAACAATAGTCATAGTGCTCAATTATTGAAGTTCTACCAGAAAAATACACTATAGTTTATTCCTTTCTGTATATCTACGTAAGACCCAGATGATGCTCAAAATGACAAAAAAATACAGACTAGACTAGAATGCTAGTAGTTAGTGAAATACTTTTGACAGCACATTAGAGACAGATGGAATTTTGTAGTACTAAAAATTTTTCACCAAATCCATTGGAACAGTAGCTTTCCTGTTCATTTCTTGCATGATCTCTAGTGTTGGTTTCAGAAAGACAGATATAGTGAAAGAATTTTTGTCAGTATCTGAGTACATTAAGAAGTTTAAGGCTTCAAGAAAATTTTCAAGGACAATAATTTTCAGTTTTTGGAGTGTAAAATACAACTAAATATTATTTATTACTTTAACAACCTGTTATTGTTTGCTTGACTCATTTGTCTCATAATAAAATTTTAAGTAAAATACTTATCAGTTTTTAATGATACATATGTCTTAGTTGAAAGAGACAATAATTTATGTCCACAGTAGGCACAAAAAGTTTAAACAGTCTTAGGTCAAGATAATTCAATGTCAATATTGCGTAATCGTATATTCAAAATACTTGCCTGCATTTTAAATTGTTTGAAAATGGATTTCAAACAATCATAAACTTGGAAATTATAACTTGAAATGAGAATGTGAAGTAATCCACCAGTATATGTAACAATAATGCTTAACAATAATAGAATCATAGAATGGTAGGGTTTGTAAGGGACCTTTAGGCAAAAATAGGAAAAATATATGGAAGCTCAAATTACCTGCTTAATTAAATTGCTGAAGTCTGAGAAATTCATTGGAGGTAAGAACACACAAAAATAATTATCGAACTTCATACTTAACAACCTGGACATCCAAACAGAATCTGGGTTACAACAAATTGTGGTAGGGATATTACATCTTACATGATAAAAAAGAATGTTTGTTTATCTTTGGGAAACCTGTATGAAGGGACAAGGAAAAATTTCTTCCCTGTGAGGGTGATAGAGCACTGGAACAGGCTGCCCAGATCGGTTGTGGAGTCTCCTTCTCTGGAGACATTAAAAAACCACCTAGACAAGTTCCTGTGTGACCGACTCTAGGTGCTCCTGCTCTGGCAAGGAGGTTGGACTAGATGAACTTTCGAGGTCCCTTCCAGCCCTTAAGATCCTGTGATTTTGTGATTCTGTGGCAATGGTGATCCCATAGAGATGAAATAACATTAAAGGGAAGCAGTACCAGCTGATTTGGAGGTCACAACTGTGTAACATATAGGGATATATATTATATTTCATCTCAGAACTGTGATATGCAGCATGTGGTCAAAATGAACTTATATTCAGAAGAGTTTTATATAAAAAAATGTCTTGCCTTTCTTAACGATCTTTATTAAGGTATAATGCTAAAACTTTCCAGTAGTTTTCTGAAAGAGATGTTAGTACAGCCCTCAGGCCATTTGATTTACTAAACAGTTAAGCAAATATTACTTAAAACAATTAAGCAGATATTCCACCCCTCTAAAAAAAAGCAACCCAAAACCCAACAAAAAAAACCCTGAAAAACAAAATAAAAGAATCTGCATTAATTTGAGAAATGTTTCTGGTTGTTCTAACATATTTTTACTCAGTGGATATCAAGACCAAGATTCACCATGGTCATCCGTGATTCAAAGTCCATAGCTAAGACACCAAAGTGCAGATGTCATCTGTCTAGTGGTTTCTTCATAGACAGAGGTAGAGAAGAAAAATTCCTGATGAAGATTTTAAGCAAATTGAACAACTCTCTGGAGATAACAGAGGCAGTCGTTCATATATCCTTTCAGCTTGTTCTTTGCCAGCTGCTCATATTACGACAGCACTGGAAGCTGCATTGCTCTCTTTTTCTTCAGAGGTTTGAGAGCACTTCTGCTAAGACAAAAATTGTATCTTAAACAAGAATTAATTACGATGAACGTGTGTCACACATTCCAATTAACCTGTTAAAGTAAAAATGAAAAAATAAAATAATAAACAACTAGAATTTTCAAGTGAAAAAACCTGAAATTCTATAGCCACTATATCTGGTGAAATTTGTAAATACTTTCGATCTTACAAAATTACATAGTCATCATCAGCTAGACTCAGAATAATAAAAATGCTTAAAAAGGGTTAAAATGCCCTTAAGCTAAACTCTGAACAAGAAATGTGTAGTAATGTGTCAATAATTTTCCTAGTATTTTGCAGTAAGTGGTATCTAGATGGCTTAGCTGCAGCATTATTTCTTTGCTTATAAAAGAAGCAGATAATAGTTTCTGTTTTGTGTTAGATCCTTTTGACAAATGTGTCAAAAAGGTTTAAGAAAGATGTGTTCAGTGTTTCCTATCTGTGTACCTAATAGAGGTGAATCATTTCACTACAAGTAACTTGTGTGGATATATAAACCCCAAACATTCAAAATCATTGTAGGTGTAAAGTCTCAACATCAAAATCTAAAGAAAATGGAATTATTATATTCTAACTCTTGAAACTGACAGTTAAAAAAACCTGGTTTTGTAAGAGTTACTTGAGACATAAACAACTCAGCTTACCTTTATAAGTTCCCTTTTAATTTCATCTCACAATAGAAACAAAAATACTGATCAGAAATATTTTTAGATTTTTTTAGTGTAGAAAACAAATTTTATAAAAATAAGTAGATATTTACATTCAAATTACGTAAACTCCTGAAGCTTTTGCAGGAATTTGATTCCAATAAACTAAATGATTTATCAGTTTCTGCCCTGTATTTTCACTAAAGATTAGGAAATGTCAAACAACTAAGACAAATTAAAAATATCGACAACATTAGTAAAAAAAAAAAAAAAAATTCCTACCTTCATTCTCTTGAAAATATTTCTACCACTTCCACTATGCTTTTTCACCTTGTACAGGATGGACCATATATATGTTCCAAGTTATTGAGCTCATAGGTGCATCAATAAAAATCTTCCTGACTTCGATAAGAGCTGGATCAAACCCAAAGTGAGGAGCTATTGATGTAGTTCTAGGACTCTGACAATACAGTACAAAAACAATGCATAAAATACAATTCTTAACACAGTGCACAGAAGGTAAGATCAGCAATATCCTCTGTTTTCTCCCTTATGACCTACTAGTGGTTCACTGTTAGCTTCACAACATGTCAAATTAGGTACAAAAGTCTCAACTTTTGCTTTTTTGTTTTTACTTTTCCTGTCTATAACTGAAGTGAAGATGACATGTTTGGGACCTTTGGGATAATGTTCTTGAAATAACTTCATTTTTTCTGCCTTCACTAATATAAATAACAAGTATCAGATACACTCTGCAATGAACATAAAGAAATACTAGAGTGAAGAATCAAAAAACTTGTCTTTTATATGTGTTAGTTCAGTCTAGTCTTCCTGCTTTGTCACTGTCTTTAATTTCCCCTCTAGCTCTATAAAAACTTCTAACTGTCTCTTAAATTCATTTATAGTATGTGCTTCAGTAGGCTTACCTGACAACTTATTCCTCACCTTTATTACTTTTAGAGTGAAATAGTTGTGCTAGAATACTGCTACTCTTTCCACTTAAAGGGATATTGTCTACTTATCAGGTTTTGTTTTAGTTGAAATTGTCCAATTTTTAAAACCAGAGTTTTTACTGACATATTCCTCTTTAAACCCTATACCCAGATCTTGATATCTATAATTGTATCTCTGATTCACCAATGAGGCATAGTACAGTCTTGTGGATACGTTAGAAAGATTCAGCTACCTCTCCTCAGTCAGTGCAGTAGGTTCTGTCACAGAAAGAAAATCTTACAGGCTCCCCTATAACTGTTTGTCATCTTTCCAAAGAGCAAGTTGGAGAGATGACTGCACATTTGCTGTGATTCTGTAAATGTGACTACACATCAGCAAAACAGCGATGTTGTCCAGTCACCTAACAATTTAAAAGCAACTGACTGACATACTAACCCCATAAGTTTTTCAGCACTGTAAATGCTCGTGGGTGTTTGCAGTACTCATTTAATTTCTTCTCTGTTCTTCTTTTTGTAAAATAATGACAGCGATTAGAGTTTGTCTTCTAAAGTAATCCATAAGCAGTACTTAAAATGGTCAAATTACACTAAATGGTGTAGGGAAGGATTGTTTATATTTTTTTTAAGAAGTTCTAACCAAGTTTTTTCTTGAAGGATCTAACTTTGAAAAAGCAGAAAGTTATTTGCTATATTATTTGTTAATGCTGAAAATGATAATGAAAACAACTAATTTGGTTAAAAGCATTCCTTCAAGATTCATAAAGATTACTTATACAGCCAATTACAGCAGTAATTTTAGGGTTTTTCAGAAGTCTACATCATAATTGGACATCTGCTCTTAGAAGAGGGCACCATACTGATGCTGTTCAATGACAATTGCTTCTTGAGCAAGAATGTGATGACCAGTATCATGCTTTCACAGTTTGTTAATGTTCCATGTTTTCATTTAATTCCTGTTAGTTAATGAATTTAACATAGTTCAACCCTGTTAAAGTAATCTGTTTTCTCATTTAAGGAGTAGTTTATGTTTGGTATTCTAGTTATGTGTACAAGATCAGCTTTTTGACACATCTTCCAAATTCTTCTTTCTTATTACAAATAATACTTTCAAAGACTAATTCAAGTGTGATCACATCAAGGAGGAACTGTACTGGTGAATAGACAGGCTGCTGCTTATACAGGTACACTACAATACACCAAAGAGTAGAAGGAGCCGTTAAATTCTTCCTACTATAACCCTTCATTCTTGTTTTTCAAGGTATGGTTGATATGTATGGTGAGAAAAAGGCAATTTTGTTACAGGGAGAAAAAGACAATTTATTCTTCTTGTTCTTCTGCACAAGCTGTGACACCTTTAGGTGAAATTTGTTTTCACACTTTCAAAAAGTCAGGAGAAATACCGGTAACTCACTGAAGTAGTTCTACATAAGAATAGATTCCAAATCACTATTGTTTGAATGTCTAGAGTTCAGCAGGTTTACATGCACCTTCCAGAATGGACACCAAAAGAAGTCAAAACAAAATAAACTTCACAAGTTAATAAAAAAGATGTCTTGTCTTAAAATGGGCAATGTCTTATTTTCACTAGCAAAGCTTATAAAACTTTTCACCAGATTTTACAGAATGCTACTACATAATTTTACTGTTTATTCTTTTTTGTCTAGATAAGCTTTATTTGCTAATCAAGATTCGGGATTTTTTTTGAGCCAGATAAGCTCCTGGTTTAATAAAATAGTTTACATGTATGCACAGCTGTAGCAATTAAGCAATGATTATGGTAATCTTTTAAGAATAAAGAGTAAAGGGAAGAGAACATATCTATTGTGTAATTCTTGAAAAGATGTCCATATTACTCTTCATAGTCTGCATAGTTTAGAGAAAGAAACTCTTCCAAAAGGACACTGTAATTACATGTTCTGCATTTCCCTGAAGAAGCTATTCCTCTTCATCTCTTTTCTCAATCAGAAGTAGCTAGGATGAACACAGTGAATATATGCACTGCAGCTCCTGCACAAATTCTTCCCAGTTGCTACAAAGAACTAACAGATTTGTACAGGAATTACAGTCCAATCCCCCTGCCAGAGCAGAACTAGCTTTGAAGCTTATTCTGCAGTATTTAAATTCAAGACGTAAAAAAATTAACAAAAAAAGTGCAAGATTACTATTTATTTGAAAAATAATCATTTTTTTCAATGCAACATAGCACTGCAAAATTCTAGAGCTCTTATTTTCTCAGTATGTTTATGATTCCAACCTTTCTGAAAAATAAGAAAATACTTGCTATTTATGCTGAGACAACTGTGAGGAGAGCAGCCTTTCTGCATGAAATCATCTGCATGAATGCATCTTTTACGTATCTTCTGGGAAAGCAGGAAGAAGTAAATTTCTCAAATCATTAAATAAGATATACCTGTTGTGGTTTATGTCTATTCATGGACAAAAAAACCACTCACAACCACTTGCTTACTCCCTGCTTTCCCCACAGGATGGGGAAAAGTACCAAGGGCCTTTGGAACTCCCTAAGGACAGGGAGGACTCACTCACCACTTACAGTCCCAGACAAAACAGAGAAGACTACTCAATCTGGGCAAGAAAATAAAACTTGATTTAATCCACTAGCAACCAAAATCATAACAGGAAACATACCCAACCACAAGCAATACAGAATAAGACGATGATGACCTGAATTAACAGCCCTTTAAGATCCTCTTGTCCTCACCCCTCTCCTCAACCCAGGCCCAGGCACCCAATCCAGGTGATTTTACTCCTTCTCCCCTGATCAGCACAGGGGAACAGGGAATAGGAGGTGCAATCAGTCCTGCCCCAATGGCTTCTGTTTCTTGTCTTGCCTCAGAGCAGGAGATGTCCTCTCCGTTCCTTCCATGCTCCAGTGAGGGATACCTCACGTACAGGGAAGCCCTGTACAGGCCGCTTCAATGTGTGTTCAGCTTCTCTCCACCTCCTGTGGCACAGAGACTGCAACAATCACCTCATCTGGCCCAGGGTCCTCCCAGAGCTTCTGAGAGCTGTTAGTCCCCCCATTGCCCTACATGTGCTACAGGGAGGTCTCCAGTCCATCACTCCTTCTTTCCTCGTTCTCTGAGTGTGGTGTCTCTGTGGTCATCCCAATCTTGTTCCACTCTTCCACCTCTTTCTACACACTATAGATTTCTCTTATTAAATAATGATGGCAGAGGTGTCTGATTGGCCCAGCCAGGACAGAGGTGAGTGCAACTCAGAGCTGAGGGAAGTTTCAAGAGCTGTTTCCAGGGGCAACACTGCAGACCCATCCCCCTGTTACCAAGCAAAAGTAGCTCCACACAAACCCATCACATCCATTCACCCAAGCTAATATGGTTCTAGATTAGTTCCTAAATTTGACTGATGTTAAGCAGCACAAGGGGTAAGTTTCCATCTACTGATGGTGGTTAAGCATGTTATAATCTTAAAATGAATGTCCTCAGGCACTATCTCTACAATATGGGTTTCATCATGTTTTAGATGTTATTGCCATGGAAAAATTTTATATTGTTCTCTCTCTGATGACTCATATATTCTTATGCTGTGTATCACACTGTCTTTGAGCATAAGGACGGAAACAGCATTCCCTTGGTTAAATATGAAATCGATACAGATTTTAATATCTAGTATGAACCTTGAATGTGCAGTTGTCACACAAAAATACATATTTTGATTTGGAATAAACGATTTTGGTAAGAAATTAAATATTACTGCTGGATAGCAGAATGGAATATTTTTCATATGACCATTCCACACATGCTATTACCAGATAAAATGTGATCTTACATCTGTTTATTTTACATTTCTGTTTTTTAGACATATCTGTAGCATTTTTATGTCATCATAAGACCCTTTTGTTTTCCTGTCTTCATGCTAAGTACATCATACATTTGTGAGTTTTTTGGTCTGGGCTTGCTGGTGGGGTTTTTTTTCTTTCGTTTCTTGCTTTTTGCATATCTCAAGTACCTTCTAAATTTTTAATATCATTCAAGTAAGGAGATACAGTTAAGTATTAAAAAAAATTAACCATGATTATTTTTAACTTCGCCGATACTTTTTTTCTGAAGCAAAAGAGAGATATTGACAGTTTATTAAAGTCTGTTATGGTGGCTTTTTACTGTTTGCACAATTTTATGAGGCAATTTTAGCCTAAAAAGAATTATGTGAAGAGCTGTGAAAACACTTCAAAAAAAATTAACTGTCAATATAAAAGAGCATTTTACCCCAGAATCAACAGTAAAATATATCCAGTAGAAATGATTGTTCCTCACTGAATTTTCTGTAACATTTGAAGGACCTATAAAAGAGAAATACAGCATCATTCTACTTCAGCTTATGAATCTACCAAGAGAACTTAGCTGTGATGAGCAACATACTTTCAATCATAAATACTATGTGATTCTTCTTTTGAATCATTTTCGTTCTCAATTGTTGTACCAACATCAGTGCTGACATTAGTGATTTGCTGTGCTGTTAGGACCCAGTTCAGTAAAGTGCTTGAGAATTGTGCAGTTTTAAACAAGAGAGTAGCTCAATCAAGTTACTTGTATATTTAGAATTCAAATTCAGCAAAATGCTTTCATAAATTCCCACTCAAAAGAAAGGGTTAGGATCAAAGGTCTCATCACATCCTTCATAATCACCACCTGTGTAGTTGAAATGTTTTTAGCTGATTGGTAAATCTTTTCTTTTTTTGTTCTTTTTCCCCCCCATATATGATGGTAGTCATTAAGAAATACTTCTGTTTGAAAAACAGAATCTTTTTTTTTCCATATAGCATAGTTTTAGAATATGTCTATATTGACAACCAAAGCATGCAAGATTATTTCATCAGAAACTGTAATTCAGAAGGAAATTCAGAAGGCTTCCTTGTCTTTGCTAAAATATTGTCTTCTAATAATAATATATGCAGATAGGACAGAACCAAGAAGCTGAGGCAACAGAAAAAAAATCTTGCAGTTTTGTTTTTTGTTATCTTTTATGATTGATTCCTTAGCAAAATTTCTGTAGTAATATGTTTTCTATATAAATAAATGAACACTCAAAAAGGGCTAGGAAGCTTTTACAAGATTATTTTTGACCCTGACAGTTTCTAACAATGCAGCCACATCTCATTCAGGAAATTGCAGGTACCAGAGGTGTTGAACATTCAATCATTCTGGGAATTATCTTTTGAGATAAGTAAGGAAACGAACTGTTGAGGCATTGCTATGATCCTTACAACCACAACCAAAATATTCATATTTGATGAACAATGGAAGACAATTAATTTCAAGCCACAGTGCAGGCATTATTAAAAAAGATAACAACAAAAATTAATTTTACTCATGCCATGGTTTCTAATGTTTCTGAAATTTCAAATCTAAACTTCTTATAGGAAAATCAATCACTATTGTTCTATTCATCATTTAAAGGCATGATGACAGACACCCTGTACATTGACTGCACTTCCCAATCTACTCATCAGACTGCTGCAGTTCAGAGGTGAGCTTCTAATCTCACTCATCTCTTTGCTATTACTTAACTATACTGCAGTGAATCTCAGGATAAAAGGAATAAATGTTGAACATTATTTTTAAGCCTGCAATTTGTCTTTCTAATAATAATAATAAAAAAGTAAAAAATTAACTTGCTGTGGCATTGTTAGATGGAAGCTTGTGGAAGTCAATCATCTGAAGCCTATAGTCATTCCAAAATGATAGAATGCTGCAATATTATTTATCAGAAAATAACACACAGATAATAAGTTCTAAGAAAGTTCTTATATCAAATTCACTTATTAACCTTTAAATCAACAGAAAATACACAGTTCAATGGGTGAAACACTGCACTGAAGATAAATGGCTAATAAAAGGGAAAATATTGAATCAATTTTAAACAGCAAGACAATTTCAGGCAACAAGTTCTTATCTTTCGATCATGACTGAAGTCATTTAGAAGAACTCAGGAAATGCTTAATTTGATTGTAGAAGTAGAAACTTTCTATCTTGAATTCGAGTGAAATATAGATTTCAGGTTTTGGTTTTTTTGTTTATCATAAGGATGGAGAAAAAGGATTTAACCTGCACAGGTTTCCTAGAAAAATCCAAAGAGAAGAGCAATCATAAAAAATTGGAAAAAGCAGGCTATTTTTAGTTAATTAAACTTGGAATTCAATATATGCAGAAACACAGTTGGACTAGATAATTCTTGTAGGTATCTTCCAACTGCAACTACTCTAGTCCAGAAAGAAAAAGTTTGTGAAAAGTCCACGTCAAGAAAACATCAGCAAGTTAATTAACCTGGGAAGAAGCAACGCCATCCACCAGTACAGGCTGGGGGTTGATCTGCTGAAGAGCAGCTCTGCAGAGAGAGAGCTGGGAGCCCTGATTGATAATAAACTAACCATGAGCCAGCAATGTGTCCTCGTGGCAGGAAGTCCAATGGCATCCTGTGATGCATCAAGAAGAGTGTAGCCAGCAGCTCAAGGGAGGTTGTCTTACCCCTCTCTCTGCTCTTGTGAGACCTCATCTGGAGTACTGTGTCCAGTTTTGGGCTCCTCAGCTCAAGAGAGGCAGAGAACTTCTGGAGAGAGACCAGCACAGGGCCACCAAGATATTCAGGGGACTGGAACATCTTTCATACAAGGAAAGGCTGCAGAAACTGGGGCTGTCTAGTCTAGAGAAGAGTAGACTGAGAAGTGATCTTATTAATATTTACAAATATTTAAATGGTGGATTTGAGGAGGTTGGAGCATTTCTTTTTTTCTGTAGTATCTAGCAACAGGACAAGGAGTAGTGGGATGAAGCTGGAGCACAAAAAGTTCCACTTAAACATAAGAAAAAACTTTCACTGTGAGGGTGACGGAGCAGTGGCACAGGCTACCCAGAGGGGTTGTGGAGTCCTTGGAGGACTTCAAGTCTCACCTGGACATGTGACCTGATCTAGGTTGACCTACTTTTGCAGGGGGTTTGGACTAGATGATCTCCAAAGGTCCCTTCCAACCCTATCATTCTATGATTCTATGATTCTCTCATCTGAGGACAGATTTCCTTGTAACATTATTGTACTTGTACTTTAGGTTCAAAGCATAATCTGAAAATTTTGGAAGGCTACGTAAAGAAGCAGATAAAAGAAACAAATAAAACATTTATCTGCAAAATCAGAAAAATTCCTGAGATTGTCCGTGCTGCAGACAATGTCTATTCTAAAATCTCTCGTGCCCATCCATTTCCATGTATGATCTTGGTCAAACAACTTGAATGGTAGGGAATTTTAAGTTCAAATTTGCATCTACATGTTACAGGGCTTATCAGTTTCCTGACATCTGAATTCTGTGCTTAGGAAAGAAGTTACAAAGCTCAGAGAGCATTGGCAAGAACCAGCATCTTAATTAATGAACCACTTCTATTTAGGCAATAGTGCAACTCTAGGAAATTTTGTCACTAGTAACCTCACAAGGCCAATTGTCATATTCAAGGGTTTTGTACAGAAAAAGGCTCCTGAAAGACATCTCTTGTAATACTGTGCACTCTGATTGGCTTTCTGAACTTTTACCTCCAACTTATCTCCCTTTGACATTTGGAAAACCATTAATCCTTTGATCAAAACCACTTAGGATATGTTAGATTTTTCAGGCCAGATGAAGCAATACTGAAACATTATAGGACTATATTAATTTGTGTACTCTCAGAGTATTAAGAAAGAAACAAAAAAGAAAAAAAAGAGCTTTTTGAGGTTTGGAATAGCTTTTTTTTTAACTACTTTTCGTGAGTCTCTGTTCTCAGTCTTCACAATTTCAGTAGGAAAAGAGGAAAATATATTAATGAAAACTACTTACTCATTTGCTATTTGTGTGGAAGAAATATCATTTCACACTGAAGGTGGCTGAGAATTTAAACCTTTAACTTCTAGGATAAATTCTAGTATATTTTATCAAGTGAGAAAACAGTTTTTGAGACACAATTCAGTCTCAACACTTCACTATTTCAAGGTCAAAATAAATTGCATTCATTTCATTACATTTTGAATCACATGCAGCCGCTAGCTACTAGTTGCCACATGTTTAACAAAGAGCAAAACACTGCCCTGGAGTTCTGAGAAAGGAGAGAGAAAATGTGAGAGAAAGTTCTACAGAAACTAAAGTCAATAAAGAAGGAGGGGAGGATGTGCTCCAGATGCTAGAGCAGAGAGTCTCCTGCAGTGTGTGGAGAGTACCATGATGATGCAAGTCCTCCTGCAGTTCACAGAGGATCTCATACTGGAGCAGGTGGATTTCCCCTTTAGGTAGCTAAAGCACATGAAGAGGAGCCCATGATGGAGTAGGGGAAATGTATGAGATGGAAGGAGAGGAAGAGAGATGTTATGTACTGACTACAACTCCCCATTCCTAATTCCCCTGCATCACTCAGGACAGGGGGAGATAGAGGAATCAGGAATGAAAGAGTAAAGCTGAGACGGGGAAGAAAGGGACATGGGGTTTTACTTCATGTTTCTCACCATCCTACTCAATTTTTAGTTTGCAACAGATGAAAATATTGTTCCCACAGTTACCTTTTTTTTACTCCTGTTGGTGATTGGTAAAGCGATCTCCCTGTCTTTATCTCGATTCATGAACTTTTTCCATCTTAATTTCTTCCCCTTTCCTATTCAGAAGGGAGAATGAGAGAGTGACTGTGTGGGGCACAGGCAGTCAAACAAAGTCAACTCACCTTGGGAAACAGCTTAGCCAGATAGTAGGCATATGTGAGTTTATAAAAGTGTTCTAATTTTTATCTCAGAAGTCCTTACATATCTACAAAACTTTCCAATGAAAATAGGCAACATCTCTTGGTAACATATGTATTTTTCTAGGAAAAAAAAAAAAAAAGAAAAAAGAAAAACTGATATTTGGCTCATTTAAATAAAAATTAATATTTGTTTCCAAAATATAATTCTAGACACTAGGTAAGCCTGCCCTGGTTATCCCTCTCACTCTTTTACTTCACATTGAATGTACATTTCAGCAACGACTTCAGCAGTTTCTGTTTTCATAATGTGCATGCCAATGAGTTCCTCCTTCTCTTTTTTAGTCTT
Organism: Colius striatus; assembly: GCF_028858725.1. Lineage (NCBI taxonomy): Eukaryota > Metazoa > Chordata > Aves > Coliiformes > Coliidae > Colius > Colius striatus. The sequence goes on along the minus strand of NC_084760.1, from coordinate 18,281,396 downwards.
ATGTCTTGTAGCAAGTCTACGTTGCATTATATTATGAAATTTAATTGGATCAATGGACAATATCACATGGACTTCCTGCAATTTATCAAGATTCTGGTGCTTTCTAGGGATCTTAAAGATGAGGGTTCCACTCCTCCTTTATATGTTATACCTTCAGACAGAGAGGAATGAAAGAAATTCCAACTGCAATATCAAGACAGAAATAGCAATGTCTTAGCACGTTTTGATTGACGTGTTATTTGTCTGTGTCTAGAAGTGAGGAGATTTGAGTGTGATAATTTCACATGTTAAGCAACTATTTAGATAAACACAGTATTACTGGACAAATGGAAGACCATGATTGAAGAAACTTTAGCTTTGTTCTGAATTGGATGTATGAAGGCCAAATTTTTGGCGAGTCTGAAAAGAATTTGAAGAAAATCACAATGCCATAAAACATCAAAGGGAAACACAGGGAAAGAAGAATGAGCTTTGTTTCAGAATGTAGTTATCTACCTAAAAATGCAAACAAGCCTCCAGTATCATTTTTATTATGCCCCTAGACTTGAAATGAGGGCTAGGAGATCATGAAAACTCTACCCATTTAGACAGCTAAGTATCTCTTATAAGAGTAGGCCAGAGGTTGTAATTATAAGAACAGCATGATCTCCAGTTGCACATGATAGGTAAATAGACTTTGTATAGTAGTAATTTAAGTCAGAGTTAAGTTTCTTTGGACTTTTTATCTGCTAATGATAGTGCAGATGGCAGAAACTACAACGTACATGAGAAGAGTACTGCACTACTTAATCAGGCTTCTCAATTATAAATCTATCCAGTAGAATATTTATATCAAAATGCCTATAAATTAGCTTTACAGTCACAACTAAATGCATCTATTATTATGCGTTTAACAATGTCTGTTAATCCTTGAGGGAGAACAAAGGAGGTGAAAGGCATTGTTAAAAGATACAATCTGTTCATTCATTTATGCAAAATATTTTGATTTCCCATTAAAACACATTCTTCAATGTGTTGAAATGTGTTCTAGTTGCAATTTTAGAAACTTTGTAGTGTAGTTTTAACTACTTAATAATTCAGCAGATTATTAGCCTTAGGATAATGAGTAATAGAATAAAAAACCTGCATATAACTCTATAGTCTGTTAAAAATACATATCCTATTCGTATTTTCACATTTTGAAAACTCAACTACAGTTTTTTTGTGTTCTTATGAAAGACAAAAGAAAAAAAGAGGGCAAGAGAAAGACAAAGAGTACTACCAATGGTTCTAAATAGTGCTATGAAAATCTTTGTGTTAAATACCTGTAAGACTAATTTGTCTGTTATTTCAAGTGCCAAAAAATGACAGAGGCTGGTAGTTTATGAGCTTGAAAACATTTTGTAATAAACTAAGAGTGACTATCAGGGAAGATGTACTCTGCAAACCAAAAGCATAACCTTCACAAAGAAGACATAACCATCTCAATTTTAACAGATATCATTTTATTTTCTTCATATAACAAAGAAGCTTCATTAGTATTAAATGTTTTGTTGTTTTGGCTTTATTTTAATAATCTGATGCATATATCAAATTGGTGTTAAAAGAGAAGTTCTCAAAGGTATTTAATACCAGGTGTGGTTCATGGCTACAAGTCACCTGATATTTAATGCCCTGAAAGTTTAACAGATGCTTGCCTTATTTTCCTCTTGGTTTATGACTTCTTTTAACAGGCAGTGCACACAAGAATTTAACACTTTCAATAAGATCCAATTCTCAATGGAATTAAGTACAAATAAAATACTCTTACTTCAACACTTTGTATTTAGATATTTGATATTTAAAATTAGCACTAATTAAGTCAATTCAACATAGTGTTCAATTTTTGTGATTTGTGATGGTGCAGCTACCCCTCTCTGGGCCACATTTCTGTGTTGGAGTCCAACAATATTATACTCTTGTCTTGATTATCCATGTGGTGACTTGAGATACTCTGACACTTTCTCATCTTGGCTACTAGTGCAGTAAGTCAAGAAGATTTGTGCAGTTGCAAGTACAGTGAGTTAAAAAGGGTAGGCATTCCCTAATTTTATCTGATCTCCTATTGTCTGGAAAGTGTACCACCAACTCCAATTGCCTGACTTATAGTCCATTCTGGGATATCATCTTGCTGGGAGATGGTCTTTCTCAGACCAAGTGCACAAAGTTTTCTTCACAGGCATTAATGGATAAAACCCTCACATAACTCAAAAAATTTGAGATTACTTGTTTCATGGCTCCAAAAGTGTAGCGTAGTTTGAGTACAGTTTTTCTTTAGACCCATATGCATATTTCTTTTTCATTTCTGTGACATGCCCACATTCTAAATTACAATTAAGATTTAAATGAAGTGCAGATTTGTACCCACAATGTGTTTGGCTTTTAAGAAAAAAGAGCTGTCCTAACCTCCTGACACCCACCCTTTAGATATTTGTAAATGTTAATAAGATTTCCCCTCAATGTCCTCTTCTCCAGACTGAACAGCCCCAGTTCCCTCAGCCTTTCCTCATATGAAAGATGTTCCAGTCCCCTGATCATCTTGGTGGCCCTGCGCTGGACTCTCTCCGGCAGTTCTCTGTCCCTCTTGAGCTGAGGAGCCCAGAACTGGACACAGTTCTCCAGATGAGGCCTCTCCAGGACAGAGTAGAGGGGGAGCAGAACCTCCCTCGACCTGCTGGCCACTGGAGAAAATTCTAGGAAGGCCTGTCAAAATGACCAAAGAGTTAGTGCACCAAAGAAATTAAGTGAGGATGAGAGAACAGTTTATTGAGAATGAAGAAGATATTTAGGGGAGAAGAAATTTCCATGTGCAGCTACTGAAGAGCTGGGTATGGAGAAAACAGACGTGGGTTTTTCTTAAAGATGAACAACATGAAAAGATGCAATGGAGAGAAGTTCCAGCAAGGAAAAGTTTAATTAGATTTTAAGAAAAAGCATTTTCAATAGGAATGTGGACAAGTATGGGAGCAGTTTTTACAGAGAAGTAGTGAATTTTCTTTCTCTAGAGATGTATGAAGCTCAAGTGGCCTTGAGCAAAATGGTATAACTTAAAATTCAATCCTTCTTTGAACAAGAGATTCTACTAGCTGCTTTCCACAGGCTTTTTTAACTTAAATCCTTCTATGATTTTATGATATCTAGACAAGGCTATCAAAGTTTATTAAGAGAAAAAGCCTTTGATGAAATATTTATATACTAGCATTTGTTACCTGAGCTCTTGTAGCTTTTTAAAAATAGAGTTAGTGTCTTTGTACATATATATTATGATAAGTTGTTGTGGTTTAGGCCCATCCAGGGACAGAAGAACACGATTAGCCTTAAGTACCGCAGACTTCGGAACTCCCGAAGGACAAGGAGGACTTAGTTGCTGCTTATGGTCCTGGACAAAACAGACAAGGCTACTTGGGGGAAGAAAACAGTAAATAATTTAATCAACCACCAAGCAAAACATAAACATAAAGCCCTAAAATATAACCAACAGAAAACAACACAGAGTGGTACAATGATGAAGAGCACAATCAGCCCTTTAAGACCACCTTTTCCCCACCCCTCTCCTCTTCCCAGGCTCAGAGCTCTGATCCTGGTGTCTTTATCTCCTCCCCTACTGAACAGCTCAGAGGGGCAGGGAATGGGGGTTTCAGTCTATTCTCGATGACTTCTGCCGTTAGCCTTTCCTCAGGACAGGCGGGCTCCTCGATGATCCTCCCTGCTCCTCCACAAGGAGGAGCTTGTGTGAGCTACCTCACACACTCAGCAGCCCTGCTTGGGCTGCTCAGGCATGTGTTCATCTCAAAGGCTGCAGCTTCTCTCTGCCTCTCGTGTGGGTCTGCTCTGTGGCCCTCAGGCTCCCCAGTACGGCCTGTGCTATGGCCACCTCCCCACACAATCTGGTATGAGTCCTCACCACAGCTACTAGTGGCTCTCAGTCCTGCCATTGTCCTCCATGGGTTGCAGGGGTACAGCCTATGTTCTCACCACGGGTTGCAGAGGGCTCGCCGGTCTGGTGCTTCCTCCTTCTCTGACTGTGGGGTCCACGTGGTCACCTCCATCTTGTACTACTCTTACACCTCCTCCCAAGCACTTCAAATTCCCATCCTTAAATAGTGATTGCAGAGGCGCCAGATTGGCCCAGCCGGGCTGGAGGTGGGTCTGAACCCAAGAGTCAGGGGAAAGTCCAAGAACCCTTTACCGGGTCTTCACTGCAGCCCCATCCCCCTGTTACCAAGCAAAAGCAGCTCCTCACAAACCCATGACATACATACACACTTAAGTGATGTATATGGAAAATACTTTAGCAAAACATAGCACATAACTAAACCTTGAATACATATTGCAATGATACAAATCGGAAAATACTTTTATTTACCTTATGATCTCTACTCAATATTCTATCAATCCAGACTGTAGTCAAGCAAGTGACTTCCATCTAGCTTTAAACACATACATGAAAAAAAAAAGGAAAATAATCCTTTTACAGTAGATATACCAGACTCTAGATTCACTAGACTGAACTGTCCTGAGCTAAGATTTCCTGCTAAAGGGACAATGACAGTCACAGATTTCCAAACTTTAGAACTCCAGAACACTTAAGACAGTGGGCACTACTCATACTAACCAGGAATGTCTGGCTTTATGTTTCACTTAACTACCAACATGAAAAACTGCATATCATAAATAACACTGCTTCACAGTGATAATACTGGAAATGATCCAGAAAGAGATTTTTGGTTTTGAAGTGTTATTCCCGCTTGATTTAATTTAAATATTTATGATCTGGGAAAGATATGTACTAGGTTTGAAGGCATGTTGTTACACTCAAAGTCATGTTATAGTCTCATTAATAATGCAGTGAAATTGTGGGATTTTTTAAATTCTTCCTAGTATCTATGCCTTTCTTCTGATATTATGACTATCCTTCCAGTATCCCTCTGGGCCCTAAGGTTGATGCTTCAGCCTTTCTCAAGAAGAATGTGAGACAGGGTGTCACAGTGACTTGTCAGCCTCTGTAGGTCTCTGCCAAGAGAAGTATGACACTGATATTTTCCTTCTCATCAGGTCTGGGCTCTGCTTGATGCTATATTTATAGTTTTCCCTGTCACATCCCACTTTCTTCTGAGCTGCCAGTTGCAGCTTGGCAGTGACCCCCTAGCACCCCTAGCCACAGGCACACAAAGGGTGCAAGTCGGGGTAGTGACTGGAAGAATTGTAACTCTCTCCCCAGTGAGGCCACACTCAGAGCTGAAGCTGGAGAATAGGAAGCAGCAGAAGTTGGTCCTTATGCAGGAATTAACCCAGTAATATCCAGCTGAGGCTGGGTAAATCCCAATGTATGTGCCTACTGAGAGGATGTATGAAGTTGATGTGTGTTGGGTCCTTGGATAAACTACCATACAAAAATATGACTTGAAAACTGAAATAAAGAATGACTTCTATCTGTGAGCTAGGCAAATTAGTAAGAAGTCTTGAATATAGGCTAATAAATACACAATGCTGTTAACAGTTTAGAGGAAATGCATGAAATAAACTATGAAAGAGGGAAGCACAAATGAGTTGGAATACTCATTTGTATGTATATTCAAAATGGTACACTTTGGGCTAGGTTTAATTTCACTACAGAATGTGACTACAGAATTGCAGTGGATCACAAAAGAAACGTGTATTTATCCCAAAGAAGTAGGTAGGAATGGACTCAGGTGACTATCTATTCTATCCTTCTTTCATTACAAAAGACTATTCTGTATCTTCTTTGACAACTGCCTGTCTATTTTACTCTCAAAGACTTTGAGTGATAAAGGCTCTCCAGACTGTCCAGATAATCTGCTATAATACTTCACTGCCTTTTTTTTTTTTTTTAGCAGTTTATCTAATGTTTTTTCCAGTAAATTAATCCAATTTTTCTTTTTTTATTGTGCACATGGAGAATACGGGTTTTAAATTTTTTTATGCAACCTTTTATAATCCTATGGATACTTGGCATGTTTTTGTACCTATATTTACAGTCTTTTTACTGTGAGATAGCAGATCAAGTTTTCTAGTCATTCTGGGCTACTGAAGTTGTGGCTTCTGTGCTGTATACTGCTAACAGCTCAAGCTGCTTTGGACAATTGCTACCAAACCAGTACTGGTCTTGGGGTCACTGGGGTGTTTCTATGAGGAAGCAAGAGGCTAATAAAACTGACATTAATCAGGTTTAACAGGATTTGGCTGTTGAAGCATCAGAGGCTGGTTCTGCAATGGACTCCCGTAGACTTTGCTAACTCCCATCTCTAAGCTCCCACAGGGAGCTTCATCCTTGACTTTGCAAGGTAAGTAGTATGTACCTTGCTACTCTTCACTTCAGAAAGGGATTAATTGTAGCTTACTGGAGGCAAACTGTTGTTTTAATAAAGTGTTGTATAATTCTGACAGATAGCAAAAAATAAAAAAAAATAAAAGCTCTATCAACTGAGAAAAAAAATCAGAAAAATACAGTAATAGTATTAATATATATGAAAGATTGTGGAAAAGAAACAAATAAATAATTGCTTACTATGCTATGAATAAGACAAGAAATAATAGGCTTCTTTTGCAGCAAGGAAGACTAAGCGTAGGAATAAGGAAAGGCATTCTGATGAGCAGACAGCTAAGCACCCAAGTTGGTTAATTAGGTAGTCTATGAAAATAAGGTAGCAAATTTTTTTTAGGTATCGATTAGAATAAAGCATTTCTCTGATTCAGTTTTCATAGAATTAAAATCACAGAATCATGGAAAATCCTCAGTTGAAGAGATTCACAAGAGTCATCAAGTTCAACTGATGGCTCCTCAAAAGACAACCTAAAAGTTAAACCATATATCTAAGAACATTGTCCAAAAACTTCTTGAATATTCAGAGGCCATGACCACCTTCCTGGGGAACTTGTTCTGGTGCTTGACTACCTTCTCAGTGAAAAACTTTTTCCTAATACGCAATCTGACCTTCCTCAGGGGTAGCTTTAGTCAATTTCTTCATGTTCTACCAGTAGACACCAGAGACATCAGCCTTTCTGTCTGTGCTCTCCTTCATGAGGAAGTTTTAGACAGAAATGAAATAATTTCTCAGTTTCCACTTCTTCAAGCTGAATCAGCTTAATATCCTCAGGTGCTTCTGATCCAGTGCTCCTCCTTCCTTCCTCCTTTGATGGTGAGGTCCACGTGGTCACCTCCATCTTGCCCCACACTTCCACTTCCTCCTATGTGCTACAAATTTCCTTTCTTAAAAAGTGATCACAGAGGTGTCAGATTGGCAGAGCCAGTCTAGAGATGGTTCCAACTCAAGAGACAAGGGAAGTTTCAAGACTGTTTACTGCAACCAGCAATACAGCTCCCTCCTCCTCTTACCAAGCAAAAAGCAGCTCCACACAAACCCACCACAGTATCCCAGGATGCTATTGGCATTTTGTTGTGGTTTTGCCCAGCCAGCAATGAAGCACTGTGACAATCTCTTGCTCTCTGTCCCCCATCTACTCCCATCTTCCTTAGGATGATGAAGGTCTCAATGAAATGGGAGGAAAAAAAAAGATAACCAAGGTTTTTGCGGATTGAGACAAGGGCAGGGAGGGCGCACTGCCAATTATGGTTCCAGGCAAAACAGACTCCACTACTCAGTTTAGAGACGAAAATATTATTCTGTTATCTACAAAGAATAGAACAGAACAAAAAGCAAAAACTGTGCAGGATAATGAGAAAATTACAACCTACACTTTAAGATCTCCCTCCTCCATCCCTCCTTTCTTCCCGGGTTCAGCTCACTGCTCCTGATATCTCTACCTCCTTCCCCCTCATTGGCTTGGAGGGGGCAGGGAATGAGGGATGTGGTCAGTTTCTCACAGATGTGCTCTATTGCTTCTCTCTTCTCAGAGGAGGTTCTGAGAAAATTCTCATATTCTTCCCCTGCTCCAACATGGAGTCCCTCCCATGGGACACAGTCCTTAAGGAACTTCTCTGGTGTGGATTCTTCCCAACAGTTAAAATTTTTGTGAATACAGGGTACCTCCCACAGGACATAATGTCCTCTGGGCATAGTCATTGCCCCTGGTATGGGGTCTTTTAGAAGTGCAAACAAATCACTGCTTCACCAGTCCTCTCCACAGTATGCAGAGCAGTCTCTGCTCCACCACACCTCTTCCTCTCTTCCCTCACTGACCTTGGGGTGCGCATGGTCACTTCTCCCTCTCTTATAACTCCTTTCACCACCACCAGTCAGAAAAGAAGGAAGAACAGAACAAGAAAGTACAGGAAGAACCCTCCTCTTCCAGATTCTTCTTAAAAAGTGATCGTGAAGGCTTCTAATTGGCTCAGACCCAGAAGTGGGACTGGCTCAGAGCTGGGGAGAATTTTGAGCAGCTCTTACAGGAGCCATCTTTACAGCCCCTTCCCCATCACCAGAAATGGCTCCATGTCAAACCATGACACATTTTAACTGCCAGAGCACATTGTTGAGTCATATTGAGCTTAATTAATCCTGATTTGACATAGGGGATTGCTCAGCTGCCCTTTTAAGGTTTCTTCCAGTCCTGTTTTCTATGGTACTACTACAATAGTGAAAGTGATACTAGGGATGTTAACTGGTTGTACAGATGCAATGCATGGAACTGAAATTGTCAGTTGCACGGAACTGAAATGATGGTGAGGATAGTATTAATGACTCAGTTCTATACTGTTCCAATACTTCAGATAATACTCTGAATCTGATAGTAATCCAGTGCAGATTTAAGCCTGTATAAGATGATCAGGCTATACCTGTCTCTTGTCCAAAGACAAGAGCAAAGTAGTTTGTTAGATAATAGCTGGGAAAATATTTAACAAATATTTTGAAATAAGAGAGGGAATATGAAGGACTGGACAAATCTATAACTAATACTGTCGAGGATGAAACAGGGAAAGACATGGTAAGCTGGCACATTAAGTAAGGTTCAAATTGGAAAAGAGCTTGAAAACTTGGAACAGAAACTTAGAGTAAATGCAAGTAAAAGATTAATTTGGAGAAAGTTTCAAGTTTTTTTGACAAGAAAATGATTTCTTAGGTTGCTGTGTAGGTGGCAGTGTAGACTAGTAGGTCTTAAAATTGTAAAGAATAGCCTGTTTTAATTTGTGTCTACACTATAAAAATACTTTAAATCATTCCTCCATCCTTCATTTTTCAATATGGAGAACAACATGTCACATGTCACTATCTCACATTACACTGAAAAAAAAAAGAAAAAGAAAGTGGATTTTTCTCAGCTTCCTGAAAAACTAAATATACACCTACATTTAAATGCAATGACTAATCTTGAAAATATTTTAGCCACTGCAAGAGAGGCTGTGTTAACCTGTTTAAGGTTTTCATCTGAAAAGCCAGGGATTTTAATAAACATTCTTAAATGAAAAATAAAGGGGAGTTTTTTTAACATTCATAAGAAATACCTGCATCTGATTTTCTTTGTCTAAAAGATTTGTACTGAATTTGTGGAGTCACTGAAGCAATTTATAAATGATGTATGAAATAAAAGCATGCTACCCAATGCACAGAGAGAATACAAATACTACTTTTCAATCACTCTAAGTTTTGTAATTTTATATACTGTTGTATTTTTTGGTTTGGTTTGGTTGGTTTTGTCTATTCTGAACTAGAGTCTCAAAATATCACTGAGAAGAGTCAGGAAAAAAATACTAATGAAATTTTAAAGGCTGCTTGAATTTATATTCTTATTTTTTCAATTATTTTTCTAAGGATCAGAAGAGATAAGTCTATTTTAAACCATTTCTTATCTTTCCATTCCTAAGAGAAGCTAAAATTAATCATACACATACTGCTTCCATTTACATTAAGAATATTGTTTATCAATGGACTTTCATAAAAGTGTAAGAAATCATAATCATAGAATGGTAGGGGTTGGAAGGGACCTTTACTAATCATCTAGTCCAACTCCCCTGCAGAAGCAGGGTCACCTAGATAAAGTCGCATAGGAACATGTACAGGAGGGTCTTGATCGCCAAGGAGACTCCACCACCCCTTTGGGCAGTCTGTGCCATTGCTCCATCATCCTCACAGTAAAATAGTTTTTTCTTATCTTTAAGTGGATTTTTTTGTTAAAATATTAAAGATAAAATTTTAAAATACTTATAGCATTTATTTTGTGGAAAAGACAAATGCTGTTATACTGTATTTGTGGCTTTTCTCAGTTAAACAAGAACAAATACAAAGTAAATCCTCTCAAAAAACGAATGGTCTTTGTTGCAGCTGAATCAAGCCAGAGCAAGAGTTAAGCTAAATATCTATTATGTATAAGTTAAATTCTAACACCGGATTATTTTACCATTTGATTCTCTTTTATTTAATATATGCTAACATTATAAAAGAAAAAAAGAGTTGAGAATATTAAGTATGCAGAAATAAATTTTTTCCTCATTAGTTAACTATATTATGATAGCTTTGTCACTAGAGTAACATTAATTCTTATTTATTTTATATCATAGAATCACAGAATGGTAGGGGTTGGAAGGGACCTTTAGAGATCATCTACTCCAATCCCCCTGCAGAAGCAGGTTCACCTAGATCAGGTCGCATAGGAACATGTCCAGGCGGGTCTTGAAGACCTCCAAGGAAGGAGACTCCACAACCTTCCTGGGCAGCCTGTGCCAGGGCTCCCTCCCCCTCACTGTGAAAGAGTTTTTTCTTCTATTTAAGTGGAACTTTTTGTGTTCCAGCTTCATCCCATTACCCCTTGTCCTGTTACTAGATACAACAGGAAAAAAGGGATGTCTCAACCTCCTGACACCCACCCTTTAGATATTTATAAATGTTAATAAGATCACCCCTCAGTCTCCTCTTCTCCAGACTAAACAGCCCCAGTTCCTGCAGCCTTTCCTCGTGTGAAAGATGTTCCATTCCCCTGATCATCTTGGTGGCCCTGTGCTGGACTCTCTCCAGCACTTCCCTGTCCCTCTTGAGTTGAGAAGCCCAGAACTGGACACAGTACTCTGGATGTAAATTGTTTTCTAATCTCAGAATAATTATACTGAATGAGAAAAAGATAATATACAGAATGCTTACATAAGCTTTCTCAGTTTAGACAACACATTAAAATAAATTCCACAATGAAGTTCCTCAATATAAATCATAGAACAATAGAATGGTAGAGGTTGGAAGGGGCTTCCAGATTTCTACAGAGCTCCTCTCCAGCAGGTCAGTCCCCAGCCTGTACTGGGAAAATAGTCTCCACTACACAAAAAAGTATTATGGTAATTTCAGAAGCTCAGTGACATGTCTAGGTATAGGTAGAATGGATTTTTCCTGAATTTTGGGATGATAAGTGACTTTAAGCACTGTTGTGTATTTTACTATATATAAAGTTAGGCTTTTGGTGAAAGTGAGGCTTTTTGTAGATTTCTTTGGTCTGTGAGTAATTTGTATCTTTTTCCTTGTGCTTGTTAATTATGATAGAACATTGCTTTAAGCAATATAAATCTTGCCTTATGCATTTAGTGTTTATAATGCATCTAGAATAATGAGAAAACTAATATTAAGCAATGATATGTGTCATAAAAATTGAAAATTAAGCTGATCAGAAATCTAGGTTGTACATATTTCTCTCTCAGCATCAAACTCAACAGGAATATATCTTCTTGCTGAAACCAGTCAAAAGTCAAGATATGAAAACACTTCATGTCCATGATTTAAATATAGAATGACAAAAACGAGTTTGGTTAAAAATAATCAGTAACATTTGTCACCTCCATGGAATTCTAAGTTTTAGCTTCCTTATTAGAAGGAAAAGAGATATTGCAAAAGAGAGCAAAGACCTAAACAAGTGTGCCCTTTTTTTTTTTTTCCTAATTTCAATAAGAGGTTTAGAGAAGCCATAGTATCAGAATAGAAATCAGTAAAATATAACAGACATGTGAGCACGCTAATAAAAGAAGGGTTTTTTTCTTTTTTTTCCCCCCCTTCTAAGCTTGGATTTTAACAGGCTTTGGGCATATTAGTGAAGATTACCATAGATGAGGAGGCAGAAAAAGACAATAGACTACCAGGAAAGAGAGAGACTAATAAAGGTTTTAAACAAACATCAAAGCAGGAAGGCAATCACCAGCCTATACAACTGCCTACCTTCCAAAAAAAAAGTGCAAATAATTGGGATGCCCCTATCTAAATTGAGTGTCTGGTTCAGTTGTTGAATTTCTCCTTATTAGCTGTTAGGAAATTATATCACTAAACAACCAAAGAATTGCTACAAAATAGCTGAACATTCTGTAAAAAGTACAAATGTAATTGGGCGTTTTACATAACAAAAACACTCCTGAAAGGAGACAAAATGTACTCAGTAATTAATTTTTTGTTTATGATACTTGTGCTGCATTCCAATGCTTGATTAACAAATGCAAAATAAAACAGTTCCAGAACAGCCATTATGGAACTAACAGAAGACACCAAAAGAAGAAAAAAAATAAACAGAAGGTACAGCATCATATCAGTCATACTATTTTTAAAATGTGTGCTATATAAGAAACACAGAATGATTTCATTGTTAAACATCAGGAGGGCAATACAAAGTCAAAACACAGCCAGGCGGTTCAAGCTTCAATGTAAAAGCTATTCATTTATTTCAGGAATTAAATTTGTCAGAGCAATGAAAGATGTCCATTTTCTGATGCGTCTCCCTCTTTTATTCCTTCAAATCATTAAATGAAAACCTGACGTGAATCAAATCAAGGATCTTCAACATGGAAAGAATCAAACCAAGGGATTCATTTGGCTTTCAGGCAGATTAATTTCAGAAGCTCTGTGGATTTGAGTTTGAGGAAGTCAGCAATATACTCTTTAATACTAACAGAGACCACATTTCTATAAATTCCCAAGACAGACAATTGTATCTTTACCAAACTTTGATTATGTTTTAGTTTGGATAGATTGTTTGAATGAACAACTGCGTAATATTATTTATAGAATGTACAAGGACACAGAAGGGTAGAGAATGTGGTCAATCATTCTCTGTGTTACTGAGCTCCTGTGGCTATTATACTATTTAAAGACTTTTGTTAGCTACCCAATCACAACATGTTTAATTTTTTAAGAAATAGCATACAATCAGAAAGAAGCTATTAACTGAAAAATAAGTATTAATATTGTCAACATATGTATGTATGTACATATTTTTAGTTTATTTACATGTGCCTGTATATGTGCACACATTCCCTAAAAAAAACCCAAAGTTTCCAATATTTTGTTATAATTTATCTAGAAAGTATGATACACATTTTTGTTCACTTTATTTTAGTGATGGGTAAGCTAAGGTGGAATGATTAACATATTTTCTATTAAGCTAATCTGCCTTTTAATGATGAGGTACAGCTGAGAACCAAAACATTTAGCACTACTAAGCATAATATATCCTTTGTTTACAATAATAAATAACATTCCCATTGATCACAAATAATATATTATTTTTCAGATGACTGATCTCGATATATCAGCATCCTGTACCGGTAATACATTAAGTCAGTAACAAGTCAGTACAGAAAAGCACCTAAAATGTAGCTACTTCATCCTTAACTTACAGTTGAATAATTCATTCTGCTTATTGCCTCTTCCAGTTTCAGTCAATTTACAATAAATTATCTAGTAACTCTTTTACAACTCGCAAAGCTTAATAGTGAACTATAAATAGGTTGGATTTGCACATTTTTTTTTCCTCAGGTTGATTTCCATGACTAGAGTCAAGATTCAATATTTTATTAGTGACTTGTACAAAACTGAGAGGAAAAATTTTATTAAAAAAATCACAAAACCATGTTAGATCTCTTCTTTCTTAAGTATTTCTTTGTAAATCAAGTTGAGGATTTGAAGACTAAACTGTTTCCAACTAATAAAACTATATTAACTACATGGGATTAAAAGAAAATCCATCCAAAAATAGAACAGAATTCATGACCAAGGGGAAAAAAAAAAAAAACCACAAAATTCTACTGCATCACATGTGTAGGGCTTAACTTTAACATTAGTAGGATCTCTGATATATCCAAGGTCCAAAACCATTTGACGAGCTGTTCTGATTTAGTTTCCTTGATATCTGGAAGACATTGACTTTAATGCCTAGTGAAACTCTAGGAAGAATCTCCATAAAATCTTGTGGCATCCCTATTCCTAGCAAATTTTGTTTAACTGTTTTGTTGTTTTCACTAATATACACTTAGTGACAACATATTATCTAAAACTTTTCCTGTTAAATTAACACAAAACATTGACAATAGTTATAATGCTGCACACTGTTGGAAAAAAAAAAAAAAAGTAAGTTAAATCAGATTTAAACAGTAAAGATTTATATTTACTTTAGCCTGGAATTACTATATCCACAGTTTCACATTGTGATTCAAATTCTTTTGAAATCAATGATTGTCTGTATCTCCAATTTAAAAGGAATTCAATTAGATACTGAATCAGTAGCATATTTTTGTGCATTATATGCATTAGACTAACAGAGAACATACAGTAGATTTTTATTCGCTAATGTTTAAGCAGTGAAGAACATGTAAAATAGCAAAATGACAACTGCATTTCACCATGGATGATTTTCAAATATGAGCTGCATTGTGCTTATTCTTTTTTTTTTCACATAACAGGATCAGGTGTAATGCTTTGTGAAAAAAAAAATGTCAAGTATGAGAAGACATTTAAAGTTTAAGATAAATAGTTGTTCAATACGCATAGTATGGATGACTATATAAGAATAACAAAGAAATATATTGCACAAACTGAATATAATGTTTTTTAACATGGCTTAAAAAAAAAAGAGATTAATGAGAGTTTTTAAATCCAGGAAAATATCTTGTCAAGAAGCTATCTGTCAATGCAGGGATTTATATATTTGAAAATGGGAAGAAAACACACAAGTGCTTTATTTTATTTCTCTTTTCTTAAATGATCTCAAATACAGTTTCATACCCATTATGCAATATTCATACTAGAATATATTACAGTGGTATAACTACAGATGTCTGTCTTTAGGTGGTGCACAATCAGTGTATTCAAGTATGAAGGTGTTTAGTCCAATTCTACTTCTACTACAAATCCTTAAAAAGATTGCAGAAATGCAGGGAAGTGGCATGAATAGGAGACATGTAAATTCCTTATCATGTAAAAGACCCTCATAAAAATTCAACTTGAAATGAAAAAAATATAAGAGTTCAAATGTATTTGGTAGTCTTTTTATATTCATTTCTGAAATTTTTCAAGAAACAACCTAAACAAGACACAGAAAGAACACATTTCTCCTTGATTTTCTTCCATTTAAAAGCAGTGTGTCAATCAGTTAGAGGGCTCATTTTTCATGTCTATGTGAGTTATTTAGAATATGCAAAATCAGTATTCTTTCCTTCAGTAAGTGACAGTTTGGGACTTTAAAGATATATACATATATGTCCTTTATATAAGATATATAAAGTATATTTTGTTTCCAGAACTAAAAATATTTTCTCTCATAAGTAGTACTTAAGTTGATGTGAAAGTGTTCTACTTTTCTTCCTAAGAGACTAAAAATAATTCTGATCAAAGTTAAAGTTAAATCTTTAAGCTGAAAAATGAAACATTTACGTTTTAATTGCACCTGGTTTGAAGGAAAAAGTGTAAGGTCACAAGCCTTGGAAACAGTTTCTTTCTGTGGAGCATGAGATAGATATATGAAATATTCAATTTACTGGGCCAACAACTCTCAAATCCAATGTAGCCTTCTAGTATTAGTCAATGATTACTGGATTGTGAAAGTTAAAAATACTAAGCAGTATAAATTACTGTGTGAAGAGATGTATGTGCAAATATCTATGCTTTACAATATGTATCGTAATAGTCTCAAGCTCCACCACATAAACTGCAAGTGTGAGCTCCTATTGCCAGTCTGCAGTCTAAATTTAATCTGAACCGAAAACTATGTCCTAAAGCTGAAAACAGGCCTTAACCCTGTATATCACTCACTCATTTCAGTTGACATTTTTCCAGGTGTTTGCAATAAAGTCTTTGCGAGTCTTTTTTTTTTTTCCTTCTGAGTTTAAGAACCATAAACTATCTTTGATCTGTACTATCTGGTATTCTCAACTTACAGTATCTGAATTTATTTTTAAGAAGTCTGCCAAATCAAATTTTCCCTTTCTTTTTATTGCTAAGACAAAATTTAGTTCTTTATACACTATTCATATAGGAATCTTTTAGAAGGAGATCATACTATCCATGTCAAACAACAAAATTCACCTCTGGTTCATTATGTATCTCTTCATATGATCCTTTTGCCATAAAGCCAAGTATCTCTACAGTTTTTTTGTTCTGGGTAGCTCAAACAGTGGAAAGTTACTAAAGCATGAGAGAGTGTTCAGTCTATAATTTAAAAACAAGTTTTCAAAGTAAGCTGAGTGTTTCTATGAGTCTTCACAATTTTTTACACTAGTGTCCTTGCGGCACACTTTACCCAACTGTCATATACAAACACTACAGAAATTAGAGTAGGTTAGTAGGCAGAATAATTAAGAGTTTCATCACTATATGCTTAAATTTAAGTTTACTATGCACATAGTAAAATGTGAATTAAAAATATTCTTCCTTGAAAATATTTTTATTAAGAATTAAAACATAACCAGAATGAGTTAGAATACCATCTGTGAATTTATCCTGTGATGTTTCTTTTTTATACCTTTTTGTCACTCAGACTGTGCTTTGTATCTCCAGGAAATCCTATAACAGCACCTGCAAAGTCTTGCTCCCAGAGAATCCGTCTTTGCCTGAATACAAATGTTTCAACAAAAAAATTGGGAAAGTCATCCAGGGAGCAACAGATATTCCTATTTGAAAAAACAAGAATCTGGAGACATTTCTTAGAAAAGAAAAATCTTACTTTATAGAAAAATTATCAAAAAATACTGCAAGTATTGAAAAAGGTTCAAATATCCACATCTACTTTAAAAGTAATAACCAACTAGAACTATCTTTGTGGAACATACATGAAACGTGCAGTTTATGATCTCAGGTTTATCTTCTACAACTCCATGTATGAAAGGTGTTAGAATCACAGAATCATTCTTATTGGAAAAGACCTTTAAGAACACCAAGTCCAGTCACTAAACTAACACTGCCAGGTCCATCACTAAACCATGTCCCTCAGCAACTCACCTCTGCATCTTTTAAATATCTCCAGGTATGATGACTCCATCACCTCCCTGGACAGCCTGTTCCAGTGTCCAACAAACCGCTTGGTGAAAAAACTCTCCCTAATCTCCAATCTAAACCTCCCCTGGTGCAACTTGAGGCCATTTTACCTTGTCCTGTCTATTCTTACTTGCAAGAAGAGGGAAAACCCCACCTTGTTACAACCTTTCAGGTAGCTGTAGAGAGTGACTGTGTCTGCTGCCAACCTCCTCCAGGCTAAACATTCACAGTTCCCTCAGCCAATTCTCATAAGACTTGTTCTCCAGACACTTCAGTGGCTTTGTTGCCCATCTCTGGACATGCTCCAGCATCTCAATGTCTTTTTTTGTAGTGAGGGGCCTAAAACTGAACACAGTAGTCAAGGTCCAGGCTCATTAGTACTGAGTAGGGAGGGTAATCACTTTCCTGGTCCACTTGGTGATGCTATTTTATATGCAAACCAGGATGTCATTGGCCTTCTTGCCCACCTCAGCACACTGATGACACATATTCCAATGGCTGTCGGTTAACAGTCTCAGGTCCTTTTCTGCCAGGCAGCTTTCCAGCCACTCTTCCCCAGGCTTGTAGCATTGCATGAGGTTGTCATAACCCAAGTGCCACTTGGGTCATAGCAAAGTCCAGTACTGTGTACAATTGGCCTCAGCCCATGGATCCAGTCTATCTAGGTACCTCTGAAGAGCATTCATAATGTGTGTGCTTCATAATGGCACTCAGGATGATCTGTTCTGCAACCTTCCCCACCACTGAGGTCTGACAGTAGTTCCTGGGATCCTCCTTGTGGCCCTTCTCATAGATGGGTATCACATTTACCATCCTCCAGTCCACTGGGATCTCCCTGGTGAGTGAGGACTGCTAGTAGATGACAGTGAGTGGCTTGGTAAGCTCTTCTGCCAGCTCCCTCAGTGCAGTCAGATATATCTTGTCTGGCCTTATTAACTTCTGTGCATCAAGATGGAGCAGCAGGTCACACAGCATTTCTTCTTGGACTAAAGGGGCTTAATTCTGTCCTGCACCTTTCTTCCAGAGCAGGGGGCCGAGTACCCAGAGCTTGTCCATTGAAAACTGAGGTAAAGAAGGTATTAAATCCCTCAGCCTCTTCCTCATCCTTGGTCACTATGCTTCCCCTTCATCTGTTAAAGGATGACAGTTTTCCTTAGCCCTCCTTTTGTTACTAATACATTGATAGAAACTTTTCCTATTGTCTTTTATGGCAGTGGCTTTAATGAACCAACAACATCTGATGTGAAGTTGTTTATACCCAACAGATCATCCTAGTTCAGATGAAAACCATGAAGTTATTGAGAGATTTTTGTGCACTGAGGCAGAAAAATAAAAAATTATAATGTTAATCATACAAATTAGGGAATTTTTACATGGAACTTCAGCCTATACTTTTACACTCAGTTATCACCTTCCAGGAAATGATCACTTACAGAAAACAAATTAAGAGACAGGAAAAAGAAAACAAACCAAAACTTAAATTCTGAACACTCCCCAGGACTCCCCAGAGTGTAGGTACTTTTCAAGAAAGTCGTAATGGTCCTCAGAATACAAATCAGGGAGTATTTCAGTAATTTTACTGCTCTCTTTTAAGAAGGATTCCCTGAATCAGTCTTCATTAAAAAAAAAAAAAAAGTGATTGTATGTTTTAGGAAATTAAAGTGATGGCTTTTGAACACACAAAAAAAACCTCAAGAAGAGTGGCTATAAAGAAACCACGATCATGTGGCATATGAAACATTTATCCTAATTTCCTTACTGGATTCCAGGTTCAGGCACAAGTTGGCTCATTAGCTGTTATTACTGGTGTTTATTGTAATAAATTACAAAAGGATCCATCTATGCTACATGCTAAATGTTTTGCATATGCTGGAATTTTTAAATTAATCTTTATTTTAGGGATTGGACTAGATGATCTCTAAAGGTCCCTTCCAATCCCTACCATTCTATGATTTTCTAGTAATACAGTCTCTATCTAGACTTCCAAGAAAAGGCAAAAGGGGAGAAATACTTTGCTCCTTTCTGAAATAGGTAAGTACTACTATTTATAAGCTATATTAAACAGTATTTAAAATCACTGCAATGCTCAGTCTGATAGCCTCTAGATTGCAATAATGCAACACTGAATGTTGAAATACCTTCTGAATCATCTTTCCTACACCTTCTTTTGCCATCCATCTTTGTTAAGGTATTTTTACATGTACATTTATAAAGTAATTGCAAATATATACTAAGGTAGCTTTTATTTACAGTAAAAGGTAACTGAATCAGCTGATTGATGGTAGAAGCAGCATGCAGCTAAGTAGAAATGAGATTGTCATATTGGTAGTCATATATCTCATCTACAGATTTTAATTCCCTAAACTTGTACATGTATATGCACAAAATTCCCATTGATATAGTTTTGTAGTTAATCGTGTTGTTTGATAGTGTTAATATTGAACAGTTGTTAATTCATATCATGTTAAATATGCCTCTGAACTAAAAAAAATATTCCTTAGCACAAGAATCTCAATTTACTAATTTAGAATTTTCTTACCCCTGTGTAATGTTGCTAAAACACTTGTCTCTTTTATTCTTTGTCAGCTTTGTTTTTCCCAGGGTACAATAGTCTTAAACATTTCTAATTTCTATATGTTGTTACTTAATAAAAAGTGTGTCCACATTTCCACTCGATTAGCTTTGCACTAAATTAGTGTGAAGCCTACATGCACTAGTCTGGAAAAACAAAACAACATCATCCTCATAGTTTTTGCAATATATGATTCTATTGCCTGTTCTATAGCTTTTAAACAATAGCTCAACATATAGGACTGAAACTAGGAGTCAAATTCTCACAAATATTTAGATTTACAAACTAACCACAGCTAACAATCTCCAAAGTATTCTGCCCAGCTGGAAGCAGGTACACTTGTACTGCTGGAGAGGATAATCGAATGATAACATTCCCTCTTTTGCAATTTATTTGAAAAATGAATTCCTATTTGTAAAAGTGGGATGGAGAAAATCATTATGCTGTTAGGATCTACAGATCACAAAATCCTAGAATCTCAGGATGAAGATGGAATGTTCATTTATAATCAAAAGACAGAATTTTTTATACCAATCCAGAAGCTATGAGCCCCAGTCCAAATCATAATACACATTTTCAAGTTGAACTCCTCCAATTTTCTTAGATATATTTATTCCTGTATATCAAAGAAGTAGCATCCTAAAAGAGTATATTACTGCTTTCTTTGGATTGTGCCCTTAGTTAGGTGTGTCGTTCTTTCTTACTGTTTCTTCTTTAAAGTCAAAAATGCCTTTCCACTGAAGAACAATATAATTACTGTCCATTCCATTCTTAAATTATTTACTCAAGGGAACAGATTCTTTTTCCTGACACATCCCAAAGACCTTGTATTTATAACGAGATATATAGCTTTATTATGTTAGTTGTATTCTTTGTTTATTGTTTTGGATTAAATATTTTAACTTTATGGAACTGTATATTGCCTTGTCATTGCATATAAGTAAGCAGTCTCAAACTAATTTTGCTGAATTAATCCAGTTACATTTCTGACATATAAATGAGAGCCTTATCTGTTTAAATTTCCTAGTCTGAAGTGTAGTATTTTTAAAAATGTTTAATTTAATACATTCTCTTTTTTTCCCCCCTTTTTTAAAGAAAACCTCTTTGTCTACATCATCCTCTGCAAGGGTGCTATGCTAATTTACATTCAACTTGTCCATTTGAAATCTGGCTTCTTGCCTGCAAAGCTCCTTTCTATCTGGTAGGTTCCCAGCTTTTCCTCTTACATAGCATTATTCCGTCCCAACTGCAAGATTTTACATTTATTACCTTTGTTGAACTGTAAGTTGCTTTCTGTCCATTTCTCCAATTCTTTTGAATATCAACCATATTCCCCAGTGTATCAATTATTTCATAGACTCATAGAATCATTTCAGCTGGAAGAAACCATTAAGGTCACCAAGTCCAACCTTTGTCCCAGCCATATCAACCAATAGACCATTTCCCTAACTGCAACATCCAATCTTCTCTTAAACACCTCCAGGAATGGTGACTCCACCACCTCCCTGGACAGCCCATTCCAATGCCTGACAACCCTTTCTGTGAAGAAATTCCTCGTCATATCCAGCCAGGACCTCCCCTGGTGCAACTTGAGGCCAATAGCCAGCTCCTTCCATACCCTCAGGTATATTCATCTGGTGTCAAATCATACATCATGAAACATATATCATCTGGTACGTACCAGAAAACAATTTTGAATGACAAATTACTTTCTTTCTTGGTCTTGTACAGAATTTGTTCTATTCCTTAAATTATACAAATGTCCTGTGCCGTAGTACATTATGGGCTGCTTCCTGCTATATCTAGGACATATCTTTTCTATAAACCATCAGTATTTATAGTTGAATAATCATTTCCAAACATTCTTGATTCTTCTTATTATCATCAGAGATGATGTAGCTGTCAAAAGTACTCCCACTCATATCGTCTTTGGTATTTATTTTACGTTAAGTAAATAGACACAATAGTAAAATAGGCTTTTATTTACTTTTATATTTCAAAAAGCCACTTTACCTCTGACTAGACCAATCCATACTTAGAATATGCTATTGTATTTTCTTAATAGAAAGATGCTTAATCACTCTAAAAGATATTCTCTTTTTTTTTTTTTTTTTTTTTTATCTTTTATGTAGCTGTTGCTAAGGGTTGCTAAAGGGCACCATTCAGATGAAATTAGTTTAGACATCATGTTGTATTTCTATTACATTATTGTTGACTATGTGGCACTGTGGCAGTGTGTCCCCCCCTCAACTAGGCCTATATTTCCTTTAACTCTACTTAAGTGACAACTACCAGTCATGGTCATAATGGATTCATCTAGTCATATGCAGAGACAGGCAGCAACACAATAGCCAAAGGCTCATCTGAGCAATGCACCCACCTAAGCACAATGCTGATCAATGTCCAACTCAAGTCAAATTTGGACATGTCAACATCTGCAGCCAGAATGCCAATATGACTATAAGTCAATCGTCAATTATCCACAGTGTACAGCCTAGGGCCTGTTGAGCATCCCTGCATGGCAAGGGGCTGCATGTCAGGATCTGTCCTTGAGCAGGGATGCCTTTCAAGGTTACTCCTGAAATTGAGAGAGAAATTGTGTCATACATTTAGTAAGTGAAATGGGAACAAGTGCACTGAAACTTTGAAATATTAGGTAAGTGATATAAAGGATTGATTCTGAAATTAAGACACAAACTGTTGACCAAGTCTGGGACTAAGTAGATCCACATGCTCCTAAACTCACTTCTGAAAAGCTTTCCACTCAAATCCCAGAATTTTAAGAATAGACAAAGCTCAGATTCCTTTTTTCTGTAGAAATCTATCTGCCATTTAGCTCTTATACAGAAAGTAGATCCTGCAACTCTCTCCTTTATTGTTTAATTAGAAGTTTGAGAGGCATATTTGAATTCTGGTAAAAGTCAGGTTTGTAGGAACGTTTTCCCTTCTACTTTGTAGTTTGACTAAACTGAATCCCATATTTACACACCTCTCCATTTTTTGTTAAGAATAAAGCCTATGAATTTCATCCTTGCAAAGAAAAACATAAGTTTTAGAGATTTTAGTACTGGACATCAAAAAGTGCATGTATAATTTTTGACCTTTACTGTTTCACTTTATATCAATGGACATTTAAAGGCAGTAAATAGTGTACTTCCAAAAGTTTTGATGACATCCTCACTAAACGTACAGATTTATACCTGATATAATTTCCCTTTTTCTAGGAAATAAATTCCATACTTTTTCAACTATTTTTCTGTCATTTAACAAAACTTACTTTCACTTCCTATGGGAATCAGCTCAAGTTTTCCAATTACTTTAATGACAGTGGACAAGACTGAGTATATCAGATAACATTAATGAAAAAAAGTAAATTTCTCATGGCTGGAAATGCATTAAATATTCTATTTTTTTTTAAGGGGAAACATGTTCATTCTTTAGGTTTATGTTTTCTCTTCACATTTAAGGTAACAGTTTCAAAACAGAATATTTTTTCCATTCTCAAAACTATCTCTGAGATATGAACACCTACAATAAGATCAGTATTTACAGACACTTTCAAATCTCAGGTGAGATTTTTCTTCTAGGATTTAAGTGTTAGAACAGTAGCATTGAAAGTAGAAGTCTGTCTTTGTCTCTGAGAATTGTGTTTAACTAAGTACAGGCTAGATGACATTGGCATTTTTAAAGTAGACTTTTAGGGGAGTGTGGTGGTTTAACCCTGGCTGGGTGCCAGATGCCCACTAAGTCATTCTATTACTGCCCCTCTTAAACTGGACAGGAGAGAGAGAAATATAACGATAAGTTTGTGAGTCGAGGTAAAGAGTGGGAGATCACTCAGTAATTACTGTCATGGGCAAAACAGATTCAATTTGGAAAGAAAGGGTTTGATTTATTAATGAATAACCAGACAGGGAAATGAGAAAAAAACTTAAATCTTAAAACACCTCCCCCCACCCCTCTCTCTTCCCAAGACTCTCCTTCCTTATCTCCCAGAGGCACTGGGGATGTGGGATGTGGGTTATGGTCAGTTCATTACAAGTGGAATTTGCAGCTACTGGGGTCCCTCCCATGGGAAATAGTGGTCCAGGAACTGTCATGCATACTAAAGACCTGCTTCTCAGGAAGTTGCTGGACATGACTGCTGATGGGAAATAGAGAGTAGCATCTTTATTTTCTTTGCTTCTTACCCAAGTGACTTTTCTATTTCTTTATTAAACTACTTTTATCTTAATCCATGAGATTTCCATCTTAATTTTTTTTTTCCCCACTGGATATGTACACATGGTGATACCTCACAAAGCACATGATCCAGATAAGAGCTGTATAAAAGAAGCAAAGATATTGGTGCAAAGATACTAATTACAGGAGAGACAAGACTAGCAGTGGAATGAACACTGTGTCTCTTCACATTCTTGGTGGAGAGATGACTTTTAACATCCTAGGTAAGTCATGTCATTGCACATGTCATCAAGAGTCATAACAATGTCATATATTTAAGTGATAAACCTCCAGCTCCTTACCAAGCATTTAAGGAGGGTGAATACAACCATGTCAGCAGGGAAAGTGACTGTCATTTGACAAACCGACTTTCCTACCCAAAAAAGACACAGGAAATGTATCAAAATGAATGTTTGCTGCAGATTGGTTATAGCTCTCTGAGACAGGTATAAGATGTGACCATATTCTGCTGCAGCTTTTCTTCCTTTTATGTCTGCACCCCTCAGAGCTGGAGTCACCCATCTTTCCCAGATGGTACATCAATCTGTATTTTCCTTTCCTCAATAAGAATTCCAACACACCAGTAAACAAGTCAACAGGAGCTCACAAAGGCTGAGTCAAATTACTCCTGATCTAATGATACATACATACTTTGTCTGTGTGTGAGGAAAGATCTCCTGGAACTTCAATAATGTAGATATTCAGGCAAATATTGTTTTTCAGAGATGTTTATCTCATCTGTTACCCTGGTCCCAGCTGACTGCTTCTCACTCTGCTCAGTGAACAAGCATAATGATTTTGAGACTATGCTGTCTGTGTATTTTAACTGTAAAATAAAGATTTTAAAATTAACAGCATCATGGCATGGATGTCTCAACTTTAAGTAATTGATAATTTAATTGAATTCTTTTCATCTATATGTAAAATATCTCTTTCCATAGACTAATCACTTCTACCTCCAGATATACAGAGTGGGCCAGAAAAGCTTTCATAGTCCAAAGCGAATTTTTTTCTGCATACCAGTAGTACTATGAAAATCGATTCTGTAAAAAAACTATCACCATTATATATCTATAACTAGATGTTTCTTATAGATGTACTTCTGTGTGTATCTTTGTATTTAGTTTTCTAGCAGTGAACTCAAAAGACAACATTTCAAATGAAATGTTTTACATCTTATATCAGCATATTTCACTTAATCTAAAATGTAATTCTAATGTTTTGCTTACTAACTGAGTAGCAGTATTTTGTAAAGCATATTAATAAACATGAGTTACTCACAACATTGCTAATGTAAAAACTTGAAAATGAACATAGGTGAAGAATGACTTGTGTCAGTACATCTCCTAAGAGACACTCAAGGAAGAGGAAAACCTAAATAGAACCTTTGGCTGAAATAATTTTAGATTATATTATTGCTTAATTTTCAAGTTACAGCAAGATATTTATACCTGTTAGAATCTGGTAAGGTCTATAAGTGAACCCTCAAACCATTCAGATTCCTGAATTGTTGTCAGAGTCTGCAGGAAGGAAGCATTAGCCCATAGTGGAAGAAGACTGATTTGGAGACTACTTAAACTAGATGATGATGCTCTTAATATCTCAAGTTTAGTAAATTCTACTTAAATATTTGGAATATGATGAGTAGAATCAGGTGATAAACATCATACAACTGGTTGGTCTTCATTATACCTTGTGCGTCTTCCTTTTTCCTTGAATAAGACAAAACCATGTGTTTTATCTATTGCTTATGTTACATATCACACGGACAGGTATTCCTTCATTTATGAGCCTACTGATGAACAAGGAAGGTGTCCTGAAAACAGAGGATATCAGGGTGATGTAATAACAGAAGATTAAACTACTGAATGCCTTCTTTGCTTCAGTCTTTACTGCCAAGGCCAGCCCTTGGGAAATCCAGTCCCAGTAGGATAGTAGGATAGTCTGGAGAACAGAATACTTTCCCTTGATGGATGAGGATGGGGTTAGAGATCTGTTAGGCAAGCTGGACACTGATAAATCTATGGGACCTGGTGGGATACATCCATGAGTGCTGAGGGAGCTGGCTGATGTTATTGCTAAGCCATTCTCCATTATTTTTAAACAATCATGGAGGAAAGGTGAGATGCCTCAGGACTGGAGGAAGGCCAATGTCACCCTAGTCTTCTGGGAAACTGCAGACTGATCAGTCTCACCTCCATCCTTGGAAAGATAATGGAACAGCTCATCCTGGATGCCATCTCAAAATACATGAAGGAAAAGATGGTTATCAGGGGGATTCAACACAGTTTCACCAAGGGGAAATCCTGCTTGACCAACCTGAGAACCTTCTGTGACAGCATAAGTGGCTGGATAGATGAGGAAAGAGCAATGTATGTCATCTACCATGACTTCAGCAAGACTTTGCAGATTGTCTCCCAAAACATCATAGAAATGTTCAGGCAGAGATTGTCTCCCAAAACATCATAGAAAATCTCAGGAAGAGTGGGTTAGACGAGTGGTCAGTGAAGTAGATTGAGGACTAGGTGAATGAAAGAGCCCAGAGAGTGATGACAAATGGCATCCAGTCAAGTTGGAGGCCTGTTACCATTGGGGTTCCACAGGGGTTGGTTCTGGGACCAGTCTTGTTCAACGTCTGCATCAATGACCCGAATGAGGGGACAGAGTGTACCCTCAGCAAGTTCCCTGATAACACCAAACTGGGAGGACTGGCTGATTCCCCAGAAGGCTGTGCTGCCATTCAGCATGACCTCAACCGGCTGGAGAGTTGGTCAGAGAGGAACCTCGTGAGGTTCAACAAGGACAAGTGCAGTGCATGATTCTGCACTAAGAATCTATGATTCTAAGTGCAGAGTCCTTCACCTGGGTAGAAACAACTCCATACACCAGTACAGGCTAGAGGTTGACCTGCTGGAGAGCAGCTCTGCGAAGAGGGATCTGGGAGGTCTGGTTGATAAAAAACTAAATGTGAACTGGCAATGTGCTGTACAAGATAAGTCATCCATATATTATACTTAACTTTAGTCTTTTTTACTGTGCTTCAAATGTACTTTATGACTAGATGGATATAACTTGTTTTGAAGTTGTGAAAAAACATAAAAAATATTATTAAATTATGCAAGTGTCTTTCACTTTTAAGCTCAGTGTTATATGTTCAAATATACTGTAAAGGATTGTTGTAGTTGCAAAGCAAAACACTCAGAAATTTGAATATTCTAGAATGCAAGCCACCTATGGAATCTTAATTTGTGCTCTTGTGCTCAGTACAGTACAATTTTTAATTAGATGCTCATATACTGTATTGTCCATGAGATCCTAGCATCATTCAGCACATATGATTAATGGTTTGCAGTAAATAAGTAGCTGTCGATTTGTTGGTTTGGGGTTTTTTTGTCATTACTTAGTGTGGAGCCTTAGGCCACTGTTCACGTACTGCTAAGGAGACAGACTTATGAATTTCCTCATGGTTTTGTTTTTGGTTTTTTTTTTCATGGCAGTGATCATTGTAACATCTACTGCTTCACAAGTAGTAATTAATTTACTTTCACAGACCTCCTGTGAAGTGAGAGAGTACTATTCCTATTTAATAGCTGGGAAGCTGAATCACAGACAAATTAATGACTGAAGCTTGCAAAAACTTTGAGATTTCTAAGATCTGTTTTCTTAAAACAATTTAAAATTATATAGAATTTCATTTACTCAAAAGAGAAATCTTAATTATTTCAGACATAGTGAGAGATGCATATCTCTGCAAAAACTGGTTCTAAGACTAGGATGAATTGATGACATACACAGATTTATATTGCAGTGACAGTAGTTTCATCAGTTACCTCTGGCTCCTTTTATGGGCAATGGAGAGACCTTAAAAAAAACTGAGATAAGTCAAATGTTACAAGTACCTATTTTTCTCTATCAAAGACGGGATTCCCTCTAGATCAGCTCAGATGAAGATGTCTAAAGGGAAGATTAACACAACTAAGTGAAATGAAACTCATTATAGTGCTTCTGTCTGTGGTTAGAAGGTTAGAAATATACACTGAAAAAGTTGATCCCAGTGATTTACTTAGCTCTGCTCATAATGTTTATAGCAAAGATGTTAAAGCCACTAAATGGTTTATCAAGAAAGGTATGAGAAAGAGGATTCAACTGACTTCAACATAATACCACTTTTTTTCCCCTTTAAACTTCATGTATTTCCAGTATTCACATTCCAATCTCTTTAAAAAAAAAGAAAAAGGAAAATAAAAAAGATAAATACACTTTCTACAGGCAACAGCTTCTGCTTAAGTACACTATGTACTCCATCTGAGCATAAACAATTAATTTCATTATCTCTTGCAGCCTCTCTTAACTCAAAGACCAGTATAGATGGTCTCACATCATCATCACACCCCAGTTCCTCATCTTAGTGCCCACTCTTAGGACTTTTCTTATTTTAATACCTTGTATTACCTTGTAATACCTTGTTTTGAAATATATCACTTTAATAATTATTACTCAGTGTTACAGGTTTGTGTGGAGCTGTTTCTGGTAATGGGGAGGGGGCTGTAAAGATGGCTTCTGTAAGAAGTTGCTCAAAATTTTCCCCAGCTCTGAGCCAGATCCACTTCTGGGGCTGAACAAATTGGGTGCCTCCATGATCACTTTTAGTGAATTTTGTTTCTGAGCTTGAAAACAGAGATTGTGACTGTGCTAACAGATGATGAACCTTTTCATGGTAAGGAACACTGTCCTGATTGCATGGTTCCTCATGTATAAATTACCACTGTGTAAAAGCTGAAAAGAAGAGCTCAAAATAATCTACAAAATGTTATTGAAATTCAACATAAATTTTAATGAAAAAAAATATTGCTCCATAGGATCATAAATATTTCATTTGCCTATTTCTAGGAATTAAAATTCTAATGTTGTGGTTTATATTTCATTGAGAAAGTTGTAATGTTTAGTTCTATAAGACTCTTATTATATCTGATATTTGCAACCCAGAGTTCAGAATAATATTACAGAATCTAGTCGTGAAATCTAATCATTGCTCAAAATTCACTGTTGCATTTACCACATGGTTTGTTTTGTGCCTGTCTACTGTGATTTGCTAGTTGATGGAGTTAATGGAACAATCAAGATTTACCTTTTTTATACTGAACAGCAGTTTTTTGGGCAACCATGAATGATGGATG
Source organism: Colius striatus (assembly GCF_028858725.1). Lineage (NCBI taxonomy): Eukaryota > Metazoa > Chordata > Aves > Coliiformes > Coliidae > Colius > Colius striatus. The sequence goes on along the minus strand of NC_084760.1, from coordinate 18,252,219 downwards.
TGATTTATTCCCGGCCAATACACTCCATTCCTTCTTTTTTTATTTTACAGTCCTGAAAAGCACTTCTCATATGCTAAAAATTCAGTCACATCTGCTGAAGACTTAGTGACAGAGTTCCCTTGATGTAGAAACACATAGAGTATCATCGCTCACTAATGCAGAGAGCTGAGACAATATGTAATCTTACCATGAAAGAAATAGTTACTGGAGAGCTACTGGAGCAAACCAAGGAGAAGAAAGAAGCTTATGAAAGCTTATGGAAGGTGGTAAAAGAACCTGGTTTCTTGGGAAGAGAATAGGAACATGGCCAGAGCTTGCGGGAGTACAATCAAGAAGCCCTTTTAGAATTAAACCTAGTCAGGAAAGTAAATGAAAACATGCAGGAGTTTTACAGGTACATCAGCAGCAAAAGGAAGATTAGGGGAAATGTGGGCCTACTGTTGAACACAGAGGATGCCCTAGTGACAGAGGATGCAGAGAAGGCTGAATTACAGAATGCTTTCTTTGCTTTGATCTTTATAGTAAAATCTGACCCTCGGGAGGCCCAGTCCAGCAAGCATAATAGGATGATCTGGACATCAGAGAACTTGCCCTGAGTGGATGAGGAAGAGGTTAAAGATTTGTTGGCCAAGCTTAATGCTCATAAGTCAATGGGATCTGATGGGATGCATCCTAGAGTGCTGAGGAAGCTGACTGATGTGATTGCTAAGCCTCTCTCCATCATTTTAAACATTCATGGAGGACAGACAAGGGTGCCTGAGGACTGGAGAAAGGCCAGTGTCACTCCAGTCTTCAAAAAAGGGAATAAGGGCAATCCAGGAAGTTACAGGCCGGACAGCCTCACCTCCATCCCTGGAAAGGTGATGGAACAACTCATCCTGAATGTTGTCACTAAACATATGAAGGAAAAGATGATTATAAGCGGGAGTCAACATGGATTCACCAAGGGGAAATACAGCTTGAATAATCTGATAACCTTCTACAAAGGCACATCTAGTTAGCTAGATGAGGGGAGAGCATTGCGGGTCATCTACCTTGACTTTAGCAAGGCTTTTGACACTGTCTTCCATAACATCTCATCAGAAAGCTCAGGTAGTGTGGCTTGGATGAGTGGACAGTAGATCTGTCATTCTGTGAATGACAGAAGCCTGAGGGTGGTAATCAAAGGCACAGAGTCGAGTTGGAGGCCTGTGGTCAGTAGAGTTCAACAGGGATGGGTTCTGGGGCCAGTCTTGTTCAATATCTTCATCAATGACCTGGATGAGGGGATAGAGTGTACCCTCAGCAAATTCAATGATGACACAAAACTGGGAGGACTGGTTGATTCACCAGAAGGCTGTCCTGCCAGTCAGTGAGACCTTGACTGTCTTGAGGGTTGGGCAGAGAGGAACCTCATGAGGTACAACATGGACAAGATCAGAGGAAAAATCCCATGCACCAGTATAGGCTGGGGACTGACCTGCTGGAGAGCAGCTCTGCAGAGAGAGACATGGGAGCCCTGGTTGACAGTAAACTAAACATGAGCCACCAATGGCATTCTGGGATGCATCAAGAAAGGCTCTCCTCCCCCTCTACTCTGCCCTGGTGAGGCCTCATCTGGAGTCGTGTGTCCCATTCTGGGCTCCACAGCTCAAGAGGGACAGAAAACTACTGGATAGAGTCCAGCACAGGGCCATCAAGATGATCAGGGGACTGGAAACTCTTCTGTATGAGCAAAGGCTGCCTGATTTGCAGGTGTTTATTCTGGAGAAAGGGAGACTGAGGGGAGATCTTGTTAATATTTACAAATATCTAAAGGGTGGATGTCAGGAGGTTGTATTCCATGACAGGATAAGGGGTAATGGAAAGAATTTGGAATACAAAAAGTTCAATTTAAATATTAGAAAAAACTATTTTTCTGTGAGGGAGGTGGAGCCCTGGTACAGGCTACCTTGAGAAGTTGTTAAGTCTCTTTTTCTAGAGGTTTTTAGAACCCACAGGAACATGTTCCTGTGCAACCTGATATAGGCGGACCTGCTTTAGCCAGGGTATTGGACTAGATGATCTCTAAAAGTCCCTTCCAACTCCTACCATTCTATGAATCTGTGATAAATTTAAATTTAACTATGTATAGATCCTTCAGAAACTTAGTGGCTTACGTGAAAATGAGTGACATAAATTAAATCCAACTAGTTTACAAAATATTTTATTAAAATAAATATTTATCTCTTCCAAACAGTTAGGGATTCAAAGCATAAATGTTTAAAACGTGAAATATATTAAGACATAAATGATCTAGACATATTTGCCAAAGAAAAGACCCAGTCAAAAATCTTGAATAAGTAAAGAGAATATTCACCCTAAAGAAGAGAAAGAAATTGTTTTTGCACTTCGAAATATTTAGAAATATCCTACAATCTGATGGTGAATAATTTTAAGACTGCCTCCTAGGTAAGCAGAAATATTTTGTGTGAATTAATTCACTTATGCTTCAGTAAATAATTGACCCATTTTACCTCCAGTTAAATAAGAGACAAAGTGTACGCTTCAAGAACACAGAAAAGCAACTAGCCTTACTGTACTAGAAACTATAATGTAGATGCTGGTAAAAACACTGGAATGGGCTGCCCTAATTGATTGTGGAGTCTCCTTCTCTGGAAACATTCAAAACCCACCTGGACAAGTTCCTATGGGACCTACTCTAGGTAGTCCTTCCCTGGCAGGGGGTTTGGACTAGATGATCTTTCAAAGTCCTTTCCAACCCTTGAGATTCTGTGATTTTTTTGAAAAAGCTGGTGAAAGGTTACCAAAACAAGAGACATCTCCAAATTGAAACAGAATAATTTTCCTTCTAGACCAGAAGACCATGAGCTCTTTGAATGCTCGTTTCAAGAACGTCAGGCTTGTGTTGCTTTGGTAATTTAGATTCCTTCTTTTATGTTTGGAATAAAAAATTAATTTGAGACATTAAATGACTTTAGCATACTTTTTTTAAGCCAGAAGAAAGTGTGACTAGCTGACATTATATATTTAGAGCTCTCACTTTGGGTAAAACACTATTTGCTATTAATCAAATGTTGTAATGATAATAGAAGTTCTCCCAAGAAAAAAAATCATGTTGCTAAGGAAAACATCAGATTGCTGAAGCTGTAAATCTCTTAATCAGTTCACTATATTTTTCATATATTCACCACTATAAGCCAAACTTCATCTTAATTTTTAAATTCATGAACGGAAATCTATCATTTTCTATATGGTATTTTAAATTCTGTTGACATATGTGATAAATTACTTCAATAATTTCCTTTGAACTATTCAGAAGTTTAAAGCAGCAATTTAATAACTTCTTTTTTTGTAACCATGAAAACAAAGTCTCTACAAATATTGACAACAATTACTTCTGAGTATATCATAGATTTTGATGTTACAGTTCTAGTAGTATACAAGGTACTTAGTAATGTCGTGATTCCAAAAATTATATACCTACATATTTAGCTATACTTGTTCCCTCAGTTCAGCCCTATTTATGCCAATCCTACAATAAGAATTAAGCTACAGGGAGGTAAAAGCATCTTATTCACTATCCTTATGTGAAGATGGGCTACAAGGAATCAATGACATCAAAAGTAACAAATGCCAATATTTGAAAGGAATGTTTTCCATAGAGTTCACAGTAAACCTCTTGAAAAGGTCTCTACGGACTACTGCAAGACGTAATACTCTGTAAGTATCCAAAAATGGTAATAAGAATGTCCAGGCATTAGTCATATACATTTAAACCCTTCCCCCCACAACCACAGATTTCAAAAGAATTTACAGTTTTCACAGAGCTACCAAACAATTTCCACATATCAGACATTATAAGGAAAATTACTGAGCTCAATCAAATGTCGTAATTCAGAATTTCTTTTGTCATAGCTCTGAGCAGCTTCTGGTGACCATTGTGATAGAAGAGTTACTGACGAATTTTACTAGTTAGTAATAAAATTATCTCATAGAAGAATCTTCCAAGACATTTGAAGAAAATTTATGGTTGGTTTGTTTTAGCTTTCTTCTTTAAATTTGTTGTAGCAGTGAAGTAAAAATATTCTAATATCAACATGTGGCAGGTTGACCTTGACTAGCTGCAAAGTATATACCAAGCTACTCTATCATTCCTCCTCAATAGGATGTAGGCAAAACATACAACAAAGAGCTTGTGAATTGAGATAAAGACAGTGAGATCACTTATCAGTTATCATCACAAAACAGATTTTACTTGGGGAAATTAATTTAATTTATTGCCAACTAAATAGAGCAGCATAATGAGAAATATTAACAAATCTATCAATTTCTTCCCCGCTATTCCTCCATTCTTCCCAGGCTGAACTTAATTCATTACTTCTACCTATCCCCTCTAAGTGGCCCAGCAGGATATGGGATATGGTTGCAACGAGTGCACAACGCGTTAGCACTGTTGCATCTTCCTCCTCACACACTTCCTCTGCTCCATCATGGAGCGCTACCCATGAGAGACTGTCTTACATGAACTACTCCAGTGTGAGTACCTTCCATGAGCAGCAGTTCTTCAAGAATTGTTCTAGCCTTGGTCCTTCCCACAGAATACAGTCCTTCAGGAACCAGCTGCTCCATGTTGAATCACCTATGGGGTCACAGGTTATGACAACAAAACTGGTCTAGTGTGGGCTTCTCTCCAGAGGGCTGCAGGAGCCTGCATCAGCATGGGCTCTTCATGGGCTGCAGCTTCTTTCAGAGCATCTCCACCCACTCTGACATGAGATCCTCCACAGCTGCAGGGGCAGGGCCTGCCTTCACCTTGGGCTGCACCACAGACTCCAGAGGAATGTCTGCTGTGGCACCTGTAACACCTCCTGCCCTCCTTCACTGACCTTGGTTTCTGCAGACTTGTTGCTTTCACATAGTCTCATTTCTCTCTCCCAGCTGATGTTGCACAATATTTCTTCTCATTAAACATGTTATCATGAAGGTGTCACTGTTGTCATTGATGCACTTTGGCCAGCAACAAGCCCTTGAATCTGACTGCAACTGTCTGTGTCTAACACTGTGGCAGCTCCTGCTGTCTTTTCAGAGAAGCCACCCCTGCAGCCTCACCTCAGTTACAAAACCTTGTTGTGTAAAGCAAATACATCAAAACTTAAAAAAACCCAAACAAACTGAAAAACTTAAATGAAAGGAAATTTTTAATCATATTTATATATAAAAAAAAAAACACGTGTTTCTCTTCTTGCTGAGAAGTATACTGGACTGATTTAATATGAGTCAGTCTTGCTTCCTAACTTACAGTTTTCTGAATCACTATCAAAGGTTCAGAACTATCAATCAAAAAAAAAAAGTCATCCTTTGGGATGTTTTGTTGATCTCAATAAATTTGCTTGCAGATTCAAATTCTTTGCCAAGTGGGACCAAATTAGCTGAGGCTGGCTTGCAACAGATGATGATCTGACAGACAAATTTTAAAGAACTGTGTTCCACCAGTTCTGCAAATAAAACAAAACAAAACATAACAAAGAAAAAAATACCAAACAAATAACCTGAAGATTAAATCTGTGGTAAAGCCATATATACTTTCAATCTGCTTAAAATTCATAACCTTTGGCCCCTTTCTAAAGGTAATTCCTAACATTTATCAGGACTGACACAGTTAATCTCATATATTAAAAGATTGTATATGTTCCCCTCTTTGCATTGTGTTGTGGCTCAAGCAAAGCTGGCAATGAAGCCCCATACTATTACCCTCTCACCTCTCCTCCTCCTCATGCCTCCTGTAGGATGGGGAGGGCAATCAGAAAAGAAAATCAAAACTCAGGGGTTCAGATAAGAACAAGTATAATAGTTAAAAAAGAAAACCCCAACAATATAAAAACAGTAAGGGAAAATATAATAATGGTAATTAAGAGAAATAAACCTAAGAAAAAATCAAGTGATGCAACATGTAATTGCTCACCACCCATTGACTGATGCCTCAGCAGCAATCGGTCCCTCCCAGCCAATCCTCCCAGTTTCTACACCGGGCATGATGTTCCATGGCATGGAACAGCACTTTGGCTAGTTCAGATCAGCTGTCTAGGCTATGGTCCTTTCCAGCTTCTTGTGTACACACTAGTCTTCCTCCATCCCCTTCACCTCCTTTTAGTCTATTTGTTGGTTGGGCAAAGATGAGAAGCAGAAATGAGCTCGATGTTTACAGGCACTGTTCAGCAATAACCAAAATCTCCCTCTGTTATCAACATTTTCTTTAGCATAAACTCGAAATGTAGTCCTGTACTTTGAAGAAAATTAAGCCAGCCAAGACCAGGGCACATAGTAACAGTATAGGTTGATTTACACTAACAATGTGAGACATCTGCAGAATTTTACCTTGTATCTGACAGATATTGAACTACCACTTCTTACAAATATTCTCTAATTATGAAGCCTTAGCACTTGGGTCACCATAAGCCTAGTTAATGCTACAGGTTTGGGGCACAGTGGTAAAATGACCTCAAGTTGCACCACAGGAGGTTTAGATTCACTGAGAGGATTATTAGACACTGGAACAAGCTGCCCAGGGAGGCAGTGGAGTCACCATCCCTGGAGATATTTAAAAGGTATGTAGATGAGGCGCTGTAGGATACTGTTTAGTAATGGGCTGAATAGTGCTAGTTTAGTGGTTGAACTTGATGTTCTTAAGGGTCTTTTCCAATCAAAATGATCCTATGATTCTATAATATACTTAAACAAAGAGAAATAATTAAAAATGAATCTTCAATATGGTTAAAAAGGTTTAGAAAATCTTCACTGATTTTTTTTCTTTGTTTGTTTGGATATGCCAAGTTGTTGATTCTATGAATACCCTAGGAAGAAGTGATTTTCAGCATTTTATTGTTTCCTAAATCTTTAAGAATTAAAATATCCTATTATGACCTTTTACACATACACAAAAAAAATTATCTTTCTCTATTACAGTGTTGCTAATTTATAGCTTACGTCATTTAGAAAGTTAAAATTGCAACATCTGGTAAAAGTTAAAATGAAATATTTCAAGTGACTGAAATTAATGGGGGGATTATTGGTTGGGGATTTTTTTTAAGCTATTTGCCTCAGTTCTTGACAAAGAAAACATTTAACTTTTAACAATTTTCTGGGAATATAGAGTATTTCTCCTCCAACTCTAAGTGTGGTATTTCAGAGGGAAAAATAATCCAAGGGCAATGCAGCTTTTGGAATGATATGACAAACATAAACTAATCAGTCATAAAAGTATTAGCCACTGTCTATCAGGTGTTTTAAGACTGTTTAGAATACTTTATACATCTCACAGCATCTTGGTATCTGATTGGAAAGTGAGTAAAAACGAACAAATTGAACAAAGATCAAAGAAAAGCAACTAGCATGGTTAGACTGCTTGAGAAATTAGTTTAAAAAGAAAGGTCACAATTACCTAAATATTCAGAGTTTGACTAACAATGTACATATCTTGACAACAAATTGAAAAATGATAAACAAAAACACTTATATAATGCCTAATTAACCTATGGGACATTTTTAACAAGATGTAATTGATATTAAATGGTTAAATGAAAAAAAAATAATACCTCTGATATGTCTTTAACAGCAACCACAGGAAGCATACTAAAAGTAAAAGATTAGAAGAATGTGTAACTTCTTTATTTAAGATTAAAATCAATCTTTGTAAAATATTTCCTTTTGGGAAAAAAAAAATCACTTACTTTTTTATCTCATTAAACCTCACTATAAAGCCAGGAACTTCTGTAAGTATGTGATCCTGGCTAATGGCAGGAAAAGCATGTTGGACTAGATGGGTCCATGGTATGAATGATTTCTGCACAACTGAAGAGTAGACAGATTGCAGTACAGTATGGATAGATACTATAATGAATAAAGTGATTGAGGAAGATGCTTTCTCAACATTTATAAACCCATAAAGGAAAAGTACAGGCTAAATGTCAGTCAATATGAGTTTTTTGGGTTCGAGGGTAGCTTGGGCTTGATCTTACGAGATCTCAGTGAGCTTCATAGTGCAGGTCTGCAAAAGAGTCTAAACTTCATCTGTTTACTAATCACTTCCAGATACACAATCACATTATTTCTCATGGCATTAAAAACCATAAACTTTCTTTTAAAAGGAGGATCAAAATTCTGATCAGTCCATTCATCAAAACATCTACCTTTCAATACTATTTCTTATCCCTTCCTTGTATCTACACTGAACCAACTTGTGAATTGGGAATCCTCGCTTCCCATTTTTTGCCTACTAGTTAAATAAGTTTGTTTTTATTTGTATGTGTGTGTGTTTTTTCTTTTTCCTCCTAAACCACCATCTTGGACTTGGAAGATTTAAGTTCACTCAAGTCTAGTCCCTTATTTCAGTTCATTTTAAGATTGGGTCCCTCTCCTTGTTCCCAGAGAATGAGAGAGTTGCTGTCTGTGTAGTTGGCTGATTCTTAACATTCAAAAGAGAGTCCAAAAGAAATGATAGGAATAAAATGATAAAAGTAAGTTTAAGGTTATGTCTGATTTTTTTTTTAAACTCCTCCACAGAAAACTGTTCTTTAACTTCCTTTTTCTCATACTTCTGTCTGATATTTTCTAAACAGAAATGTTTCCACAAATGTGGTGGCTATCTATGCAGTGTGAAAGAATGTAAGTCAGACATGCACCCTTCACAGATGATCTTCATTTGCAAAATAAACTGGGCACGTTAGGAACTCATTGGCTTCATGCTGAGAGGTTTTGATGGGATTTTGGCCTGAATGAATTAGAAATTATCAGACTTACTGTATTGATGCTTGAATGTTAATATATATATGTGCATAAAGGCTGCATTCAGGATTGTTGGTTCATAAATGGTAAGTGATTATTGATAATTTCCTGCTACTGCTCACTGACTATATGTAACACCTATTGAGAAAAGGAAACAGTTAATAAGTAGTTCTAGTGAAAAAGGAGTGAAGGGGAAATCTGTTTAGACATATATGGAGTTTCTTGGAAAATACTTAAGTGTATATTCCTTATTGAAAATAATTAAAAGGGAATATTTATTGTCTCTACACCTATTGTTTGCCTAGTTATTTAATGCTATACCAAGCACTTAACTCACTTATCATACTGATAGCATTCAACCTATTACACCAAACATTTTCACATGTTTATTTTTTCCTACAGATTATTGTACTTAAATTTTCAAACTACTATTTAGCTGATCGTATTTTATGTTTTGGCTCTGTCAAGTGAATGTTTGATGCTTCCTTGATCTTACTTTTTTACACTTTTGCAAACAGATTTTAACCTCATAAAGTTCATAATATCTCCACTGAAGCTGAGATTTATGGCCTCTATATAGTACGTTCATTTTCACATGCAAGGAATTAGTGACTGCCCCTACTACCTGTATGGAGAAAAAGTTTCTGGATTGAGACCTAAAATTTTACTGTTTCTCTCGTCATCTCCTGTAAATATTATTTTAATAAATTCCTTCAGGTTCCTTTTTTTTTACTCATCATTTATTTAGTATGTCATTACGATCTTAGACTGACCTATTACATCATGTTATACAAAATAAGTGTAAAAGAAGCTGCCAATTAAACTTAAGAAATAAATATGGTCACAGACTTTTTTCAGTGTTAACATATCACCAAATTTTCATTTGTTTGTGAAACAACTTCAGAAATCACTTGATGCTCTTTTTTCTTATAATGTCTTTGATAAAAATTAATTAAAAATAAATTTGGTTTAATAAGAGAAAAATAAATGCTTCAAACTCTTGTTATTTGTGACAGACCTTCCTTATAAAAGCTTTTGTTAAGAATAACGTCTTAAATACTACATTTTGCTCATAAAAAGTACTTTTAAAATTTTTTACTATGTAAGCTAGTATTATTAATAATAATAATTAATTATTAATAACTCAATTGCCTACTAATTAAGTTCAATGGTTATCTATATCTTGTTTCAGTTGTTTCAAGTACACTTAAGCATATCTCACTTCCAAGAATAATATAAAATACTTCAGTTTTAAGTACATGAAAAAGCTTGTACTGCTCAGATTACTCTTGATGTGCATTTCTGAGGAGATATTTATGAAGAAGCATTCAGGAAAGTGTGAATCTAAATCCTCATGTGGTGTGATTATTCTTCTTGACTTTATCTGTAATGGACCCACAGGCACTGAAAAATCTTCAGGATTAATAACTGCATTAATAACTGCATTCATGATTCAGCATGCAGAGACAGTAATTTTGATTTGGCAGACATCATTTATTTATGTTTGAATAAAATAGAAATATAGTGTAGAACTGGTCAGAAAAGCAAAACTACAGGCAGTACAAGAAAAGACTGCAGAAAAAAAAGCAGAGACCTTCAGTTGCATTGGTTAGGATTTTCTTTCTTTTCTTTCTTTCTTTTCTTTCTTTCTTTCTTTCTTTCTTTCTTTCTTTCTTTCTTTCTTTCTTTCTTTCTTTCTTTCTTTCTTTCTTTCTTTCTTTCTTTCTTTCTTTCTTTCTTTCTTTCTTTTCCCTTCCTCCCTTCCTCCCTTCCTTCTCTCTTTCTTTCTCTCTCTTTTTCTTTCTTTTCAGTGAAGGTTTTTCTTTTTAAAGAACAGATCTGCTTGAACAGATCATTTTTCAATAAATATGGAAGTTGTTTTCATAGATAAGAATTATCAATAGTTACATCTATACTATAGTTGTACCTGACCATAGGAGCATAACGTAAAGATCAATCAGGGTGCATGAATCCGTCAGGCTAATCTTGAAAGTCAAATTGATCCTCTGCATAATAATTACCAAAGAGATTTTGGCCAGATCTAATGACTGAATTATTACCAGGTTTTGGCCTGTCTAGCAACCGTTAATTTAAAAGATTTACTCTCTCTCAGAAAGGACCTGAGAGTGATTCACCTCTTTCATTGTGAATGGTTCATTCTGGAATGATGCAGGAAGAGGTTTGAACACAAACCATGTAATCTGTAAATCCTTTTTTATGTACCAATGGTTTTAGGATAATTGAAGAGTGGATTAAAAATACCAGAAAACAAAGCAGTACTCTAATGGTTTATTTAAAGAACTAAAAGTTTTATACACTATCTGTGAAGAACTGTAATGGATCTACAGATTACTGGCTGAGAATTTTGTCTACTATTTCAATTTTAAGTAAAGTATAAGAAAATTATTATTAAGCTTACTTTATTCTCATAGGCTAGTATAAATAGTTCCTTCACACAAACAACTTTCAAATCCCTAAATGAAAGCATCTAAAAAGTCTACTGGAATCCACAGACCAAAACTGTGGATCACAGAATCACAGATTGGTAGGTGTTGGAAGGGACCTCTAAAGATCATCTAGTCCAAACCCACTGCTAAAGCAGGTCCACCTAGATTACATGTTTTCTCAGCTGATAATGTATGCCACCAGATGACCTGTCATACTTGCTAGATTAAAACTAGTCATTCTTTGCAAAGGCAACTTACTTGTTGAAAATATATCTCAGTATTTTTCTCCATTAAACATCTTAAAGTAGAGGTTTGTGGTTTTTTTTCCATGAGATTTCTTGTACCTTGCAATTCTAAATATGTAAAAGCCTTGAGGATAAGGTTTAGTTAAAACAGAAAAAGCATCTCAGAGCATTCCCAGAGAACTTTGTATTTCTCCTACTAGTTCCATCATTAGTTTTCCAGTATACTGAACAGATGCTACGTTACTAAAATTGTATTTATAAGGAACAAAGAAGATTTTCACAATCAGGTCAAGATGTATCCTCTGCTCCCAAGTCCATTAGTATCAAAGACAGACATATCCAGCAAGTTCTAACCTTTGATCAATGACAATGTTATGGAGAGTTTTAGTAAATTCTTTTATTTAGCATGAATGGCTCAAATATTCTTATTGAGTGAGAGGATAGTTTTTGCAAGCTTGCTTTTCAAGAGCACCTAGTTAGTAAATATACCTACATATGTACTCTTGTCACTGTATTGAGACTGTCAGTGCAGAGAAAAAGGTAAAATCATTGAGATCCCAAAGTCAAAGGGCTGTAGAACAGCTAAGAGAACATTTAGCTACCTCTATTGTTCTGGGCTTGTGTGGCAAGGTTTTGGTAGAAGGTGGTGGTTTCTATGAAGAGCTACTAGGAGCTTCCTTTATATCTAATAGAGCCAATTTCAACCAGCGTGAAGACAGACCCATCAGTGGCCAAAGTTGAACCAATTCAAGGTAGTGATAGTGCCTCTGTGATAATAAATGCAATATAAAAAATGAATGTATTACATGCAATCTCTCCTGATAATACTCCTTTTCTCTTTACCATTAACAAGAGTTCCAAAATAGAACTCATTATACAATTTCTAAATGTTGTAAGACCACTGATTTCAATGCTGCCATTCTACCTGTTGAACTGTTATCTAGATCTCTGCAGAGCCTTGTATGTACTGTTTCTCTTCTAGCTTTTGAGGTAATCATAGGATTACTTCATTACAGGGTATTTTTTATACTGTTGTTAATTTTATTTTAAAAAATTATTTTGTGAAATAAGAGCCAATAACAACAAAAAAAAAAGGTATCTTATCAGAAGGGCTACCAAAATCTGGCAAGTAGGAAGCCTAACAAGACATTTAGAAATTCTATTAGTTGTTCATTTTCTGTTTATTGTTTATGCTTCAGCTATCAATGGCTTTTTTATAGAGCAAAGCAAAACAACAGCAAAAAAAATAATTGAGAAAGAAGGCATGTTAATCAGCCTAGTCAAGAGTAAGTTTTGATGAGATCATTCCAGAAAAATTACAATCAGAGTCTAGAAGAGAAGAAAAAAATAAACAATGGTGCAAAAGATGGTAGTGTTTAGATTTCTTATATATTAAAATATAATTGCATCTTCTTCCTTTGAATTTTCCCTTCAAATTGATTAAAAGAAAGAATACTTTTAGAAAAAGAGAAGGTTCAGAGGTAGGACACTGAGGATCCCCTTCACCCTCCTCAGTGTTCAGATAAAGTGAATACTAAAGGGATCACAGGATCAATAATGACTGGGTGCTTCTCAGTGGAGACGTAGAATCTTAGTGGTGCCACAGTGGGAACATCTCCTGTAGACATGAGATACTGAGTGTGAAGAGTACTTAGCTATTTCTCTCCTATTATTGTTATTGATTCAGGTTCACACTAAAATGGAACTTTGAAAACCTTCAGCCAGAGAATTTCACTCTCAGTAAGAATCAATATATGTACTTGAAATTTCACAATCAGAAACAACTGAGGAACTGAACTAAAATTCAGTTCATCAAATGAGATCTTAATTGAAGACTACTTGAAAACTGTTATCTAACATGTAACCAGTTAAAGCAATAAGAGACACTACAATATTATTTAATTCAAGTGAAACTCCAAAAATCTTTGAACCTCAAAGTAATATTGAAAAAGTTCTGAAAGAGAAAATAAATGTAAGAAATTCTCCCTAACAACTGCATTCATAGTCATGAAAGTATGTTTTTGAATTTCATTTAAAGTAATTAGAATACTAATTATTTTTTTTATTATAGTCTAAAATTTACGTGGATCCAAATATTACATTGTATTGTACTGTTTTTAAAGAAGTCACAACATTTAGATTGGTTTCTACATTTATGATTTCTGTCAATCCCACCCAGAAGTCACCTTGACTGTTTTCTGACAAGGGTGATAATGGTTGAAATATTTCAGAGTATAGAAGCTGTTCACTGTCCAGTTTTAAAACAAATAATACGTCCTTTTGATTCTCTAGACACATTAGAGCTTGAAAAGGAAGTTTAAACCTAGAGTAGTGAAAAAATCATTCTGATTAGATTGTGATAATAACTAAGCAGGGAAAACTTGCACTGGTCAACATCAAGTATGCAGAACAGAAAATAATTTAGCTTATAGACTTAGGAAAAAAAGATGTTGGAAGTTAAGACAGAATTCTAGTTCCTGACCTCAAGAAAAAACTACTAATTTACAGATTTATCTGGCATCATATGGGACCATCTCCATTGTAGAGTCAATTGTGGACTATTATTTAAACAATATAAATTTAATCTAGACCTTCTGAAAAGTTTACCTATCTTTTAAATGTGTTTTCAAGTCCTTCAATATCTTTTCTGTATTTCCCATTCTTACAGGCTTTCTGTCTAAATAAAATTCTGTACTCTAATTTAATCTGTGAACAAGATTGCTCACTAATTGTTCTTAGCATTCATTATATTTCAACGTAAATTATCTTTGCTTCTCTAGATTGCTGTTTCTCTGTCTACCATCTGTTTTGTACTGAGGTGTATCAGCTATAATTAGCAGATAAAAATCTCAGCTTAAAAGTGGGTTCAGTGCTCAAAAGTCAATTTTAAATTCATGACTCATGCATCTTTTTCTCAGATAACTTAACACATTGAGATCAGCAGACAACACTAAGATATTTTTTGTCTGCAGGTGCTTGTTGCACAGCAAATAGTTCTCCAGTAAGTATTTCAAAGAAGTGCAGATGAACCTTAAGGGTTTAGGCAAGTATTGGAAATAACATAGAAAAAACAGCAAGAGATCAACTGGATGAAATACCTGAACTTCTTCAAAACTGTTCAGAATCTTTAAATTGGATATATAATTAGCACATGATGAAGTGGTTAAAAAAAAAAAAAAGTAAATTAGGAATCAAAAGCTATTTATTTATTCACATTTATATAGCCATTTATAAAGCCATAACTCTGAAAAGTTTGATTAAACATATTTTTAAGTGAAAAAGTTGAATGTATAGAGGTACCATATGGTACTACTTGACTTTTATTTTTTAGACAACGAGAAATACTGAATGAGTTTGTATATCCTAGGTTAGACAAGCTGCTTTAATTTTGCCTATAGGAAGGTAATATTAGTTTAATCTGTTCATAGAACATGCAATACAGAATTTTATGGAAAGCTGTGGCACAGAACTGAATTATAATTTATGTTGTTAAACATCTTTATGCTTCATTAGAATTTTCCTAGCATTCTGAAAGAGAGACTTCAGAGAATTTTTTGACATTTTTCAGTGTAGGATTCAAATTCTTTGTAAGTGAATTTATTTCTTTGTAAGTGTGACTCTTGTTGTACCAGTGGTTCAATGACAGCTTGGCCTGATAAGGCTTGTGGGATCAAATCATACCAAAATCCACCTGTGTGACCTACTCTAGGTGGTCCTGCTCTGGAAGGGGGGGTTGGACTAGATGATCTTTCACAGTCTCTTCCAACCCTTAAGATTCTGTGACATATAAACACAAATATAAAATGTAGCTGTCATATCAAAGGAAAGGAATGTTTTAAGTTGCATATATTTTGTACAGTTTAACCTGCTTATTGTTTCCTTGACTCCACATTTATTTTAATAATATATGTGCATTTCACTTGGAGAGAATACTAAATCTAAAAAAAGAAATCTTATCTGTAAAACTCCTGAAGCAAGTCTGCACAATTAAAGTCCAGAGGGTAATGCTAGTAATATTACTTCTTTAAACATTCTGAAAAATGTAATAGGTCTAACTGAATGAGATATGCTTGGAAAGAGAGGCTCTTAAAGTAAGCGTGCACTAAATTCATTCTCACATTGCACTCAGAATTTCAGTTGAATTAGATAATTAAGGTACAAAATATTATTCCAATGAAATACTCGACCAGAATTGAAACAATAATGAATAAATGGGTAGATAAGAGGATGAATGGATGGAGAGAGAGAGACAAATAGATATGTTAGATAAAATATCAGTGTAGATTAATGTATAGGTGTCATAATAAATAGGTTGTTTAATATTTATACATCAGCATTAAACAATAAAGATATTCTGATAAATATACTTTTTGTTTCAAAATCTAAATTAAAATTCATCAAATCTCAAAACTCTTGTTTCTTGCAAAATTTGAGGGATCAAATCGCTGATCAAAATTAGAATACAATGGAAAGTTAATGTCTAATGTTCCAAAAGATATACTTACTATTTTTCTAATAACTTCAGATGTATTAATGGAGTTTTTCAAACTCCTACTCCATCCTTTCAATACCAAAGTATTTATTTCAGGGATTCTTTTTCACTCGTATTTCCAAGCTACTTCAATTTTTCCTTCTGATCCTCTTTTCACTTCCAAGGATTGTCTCCTATACTTTTCCACCTCAGGATGATTCCTTCAATCTATGTCTCAGAAGAAACTCTCCTGAACCTTAAAATTGAATAATACAAAAGCATTTATTTCTTTTCAATGTCACAAGTAAATGCATGTTCTTTTTTTTTTTTTTTTAATCTGAATAACTAGATTTTTTTTAAGTGCAATAGTATTGCAAGAAAATAAGTACACAGTGAACTCATCATTATTCTGATATATAGGTACTTGGTACTTGAGAGATCAGGATCTTAATGGATGCAATAATTTAAGAGAAGCATCCTTCAGTAACACTCTTTTTTTCTTTAAACCATGTACCTTATCAGAACGGAGACCTGTCTATCTGAACCAAAATCCTGTACTTCCATTTACACAAGCTAGATAATCATCTTGCAGTAACAGTTTCTCTTACAGGCCTCAAACAGCAATTCAATCTCAGCAGGGTCTTCCTTGGTTCACAAACCAATCAGTAATTCTTTGTATGAGGTCTCACACTCCTGAAGCACCTGCAATTCTTATATAAAATTCAGGTAGCAGTTCTCTTACTAATCGTAATTCTAGTTGAGATGATGAATATCTGACTCCTGTTCAAAATCCTTTTCATGAAAAAGTTACCTATAAGCAGAAAATGCTACCTGTCTTCACAGTACTAAACACAGAACTTGTGATATAGCATTGTTCCCTTTAAATTCTGTGAATACATATTTATATGTTGGTGTAAGAGAGAAGTTTTTTTGTTATTATTAACATTACCATAAAATATCCTTTTCTCTTCCTATATGTATTTGAAGCTTCTATTTTTTGGTTCGGTAGACAAACTTCTGTACTGCACTTCTCTAAATCAAGCTCACAGACAAAAATCCTATCTATAAAATGCAATCAAAATAAACCTTTGATGAGGTTCTTCATTTACAGGCAAGTTTAGCTTATAATTTCCCTGACTGGATTAGGAAATCTCTAAACAAATTGGACTATTATAATACTATGAAAATTTGAAAGACTCTTGAAAATAATAACATTGATATTCACCACAAGCCCAGAAGGAAAGAAAAGAATCCATTACTTAATTAGCACATAGTAGACAAAAAAGCTGTCTTGTCAGAACACTTCAGTCTGAAGGACAAATACTAAGCCATCCATAATTCTATTCAAAATATTCCTAGAGATTTTTATTAATAATTTTTAAAAAATCATTATTTTTTTAAAAATGTGAATCTTTAACAGATAGAAATCTTTATTAAATCTCACTGTAACAGATAAAGAAGATTCGGTCCCCACAAAGGAAAAGAAGCAGTAAGGTACAATTATTAATGTCTCAACTATGTTGGTTATGTAATGTAAGCTACTAGAGTATAATAACATGGTAAGAAAGAGCCAACAAAGATGTGTAAAAAACAATTTATATCAAATAAAGATAATGTTGTTCTGTGACAGGATGACTAGTGAATAAAGAGGAAGACGCTGCAGGTACGATATAGATTTCATGTAATGGATTTCTTATGCAAGCTAGCAGAATGTGAGATTGATTAAATTGCTCTGTGGTGGGTATGGAATTGACAGAAAAGCCATCTGCGATGAGCGATTTTAAAAAATCATTTCTTAGTACTTTTTTAGACCATTTCAAACAGCAAAACTGGAAGTCAGTATGACTCACCTGTTTAAAATATCTGTTAGTTTAAACTATGAAACACTACACAGATAAATTGTCAGTCACATTAAGTTATGGTCAGGAAGATTTCTGGACCACAGAATTTGAATTCAAAACAACTTCATTTTACTTTGCAGAGCACTGTATTCAGAAAGAGAAAGCAAGTGTCCACCTGTAATGTGAACAATGAATACTGTGGCTTGCAAAATAAAGTTATCTCTTTCCAGGATATATTAAAAGGAATGTTTTAAGCAAGATTCTAAGATAGTTATCTTTCTGTTTTATCAGCTTTCCTGAAACTATATCTGGTGTTTTACATCCCTTTTGATGATCATGACCACTTATGATCAGTGACCAATTACAGAAAATAACACAAAATTTTTTAGAGCAACTGATTTGATCAAAGGTTAAGAAAGCATAAACTATAAAGAAAGATTCATTTAGTGTTTATTTTCTAAGGAAAAATTATTGAAGCAGTACTATAACAGTCTTCAAATAATTAGAAGGTTGTAATGAGAAGGACAATGAAGAAGTTTTATCCATTCTGCTATATAGAAAAATAATTATCTTAAATTACAACTAAAAGGTTACAGATTATAAAATAAAAAAATTATTCTCATTAAAATTAATTATGCACTCATGAGGGGCATACATAGTGGTGGAATCAAAGCTTCATTAGATCTTTATATAAATAATGTAGACAAGCATTCATCAACTGTAATCTAGGTCTACCAATCTTACAATTCAGATATTGGATGAAATTACTCATGAGACCTTTTTGAGTCCTCCATTTCCCTAATATCTACATTTTATAAATTTTCATATTAAAGGAAAAATATTAGCTAAGAGGAAGGAAGGGTGCCTAATTGTAATCATAAAATGAACTTTTTGTTATTTATAATAAATTTGAAATCAACACTAACACTCAAAATTAATCATAGGCCTTATTTTATTCTTCAATTTTACATGGATCTGATTAGAGAAAATATTTAATGACATATACTGTTTCTAGAGCAATCTGAAATACAATTATCTTATTTCCTACATGAGCACTCCATAAAATCGCTGGGAGAAACAGTGTTTTCCTCCTTTTTCCAATCTTCACAAATTGTTTCCTACATAAAGTACTATCACTTTATCTATCTGCAGAAATGTAGTATACTTCCTCACTTTCCAAATGAGTCAGTCACCAGTTCCCTAGCCTCTTTGAAACTCCTCAGGAAGGCAATATATTTTCTTTTCCCATATGTAAAACACTGATCTAGTTGCATGTTTATGACACTATCTCCATATTTATCTATGTTTTAAATAAATGAAACATTTTATAGCATATTGTGAAACTTTTAATCCTCTTTTTTTTCTTTTGTCTATTTTTTTCCCTTCAAGTTGAACTTTAAGAAATGCTGCTTATGGAATTTAGGAAGAAAAATGTTTAGACATTAAGAAAGCATCTAGAGTGTTATGCTGGAATAAAATGAAATTGACTTGTTTCACATGTTCCTCACATGGCTGTTCACCTCAGAAGGTAGACACAGATATAGATCATGTCTGCTCCAAATGCTATAAGGTATCCAAAAGTATGTCTAAAGACCATACAGCTTGACACATTTCTTTTACTCCTGAAGACATACTGCCTTATATAGTTTAACTTTAAAAAATGTGTGGGTTTCAGAATGTCATATGTTAAGCATAATCCACTGCTACAGTGTCAATTGTGTCATTCTTATCCAGCCCTCATGGTCATTTCAGATGAGGAGCATAAATACAAGGTCATATCCAAAGTTTCAGATCTTTCTTGAGAAGAAGAATCTCTCCAGAAGATTTCTCATTCAGAGGGTAAACACATTAAAACCACAGTGATATTCATTTAACAACACTTAAATCTCAGAGAAAAATTTCAACACATTCTTATACTAGTCTTATGTGATAGAGGAAGATTTTCTCCCTTTAATGGCAATTGTCAATAGAGACAGAAGATAAATTAGGACTATTTCCCATCACTTTACTGCTAATGTCTTAATTTTTATGACAAGTAAGTGGAAATCATCAGCCTCTAACATATGTTTTTCTACCATGATACCAAGTGTAACATAAGAGAATTACACTTCATTTAAGTATTATAAAAAGTATTACCTGAATGCAAATGCTAAATTTTACAATTTTTACATAAAACTATGTACAAGAGTTTAACCGTTATCCAAACACGAGCAATACTATTTCTATATGCTGTGTAAAAGGTTATTTATATTGTCCCAGATATTAAAAAGTCCAAGCTGTTAGTTCTCACCTTTTGAATGTCTAAATGTATATATAATATTGTATAAATTTATTTCCATATCATATTAATTTGAAACAATACTGTATTTCAAGATAATAGTTCCAGATTAGTTGCTGAGAGCAGATATCGGACATGGTCTATCCCCAGGCAGATCAGCATATCAAGTACAGGACAGTTTCTCAAAGTAGGCAGCCTCATGGCAAGACGAGGGGTCCCTGTTGGTGCCAGAACCTCTTGTGAGAGAGGTGGGCCAGGAGTAGGCAGACTTGCAGCTACCACAGACTTGCTGCGTACTGAGCAAGATTGGGCCCAGGGGGTGTGGGTGAGCCCATTGGGTGTGCTGTGGCAGTTTGGTAGGATAGTCATGTGGGCAGGTCTGGCTGTCTTAACTTCCCAGCACACAGAACAAAAACAGGGAAAGGAGCTGTGTCACAAGAGGCAAGTTTAGTTGGTAGTAACTGGTTCCTCTTCCCTAATAGCAGGATAATTCTGTTGGTGGACATCATTCCATCACAGGAAGTAGCCATGGTGACCATTCATGCAAAAGTCAACACCAAAAAAATGTGGGAATCCAGACAGAGCTCTCACACAGGCATGTTGCTGTGCAGGTCTCTGGCTGCAGGGAGTATCTCAACCTATCACTTGTACCGGAGGATGGCAGAGACAATACTTGTGTCTGATGTGACCATGGGAATGATCTTCTCTGTCTGGTGGCAGAGCTTAAGAGGGAAGTGGAGAGGTTAAGGAGTATCAGGGAGTGTGAGATAGAGACAGATTGTTGTAGCCACTCCCTGAGGTAAAATCAGCAAGTGGAGGCTCCGGACAAAGCAGAGGATTCCCTCCTCTCTTGCCACCAGACAGAAGAAGGAGATCAAAGAGATGGGGGCAAATGGAAACAACCCCCTGCTTGGGGAGGGAGGAGAATTCCCTCTTGTCCTCCCTCACCTTCCTAGCTCCTCTTGCAGAACAGGTATGGGGTCCGGCAGGAGGAACTGATTGACGGAGAGGTGGTTAGTTAACCCAAGTCAGAGGCACCACCAAGTCACCCTAGACTAAGCTTAAAAACTGGCTCCAAAACCAAAACTGAATTAAGAGGAATTTTAGGACCTTGGGACAACTGCTTAAGGAATCAGGAGTGCAAGTTGTGTTCTCTTCTATTGCACCACTGGCAGGGATGAATGAGGGAATTAATAGGAAGTGCTATCAGATGAATTCATGGCTCTGGGACTGGTGTTATCAGAAGGGATTTGGGATTTTTGATCATGGATGGGTATACAAGACACCTGACTTGCTGAGAGCAAATGGATTCCACCTATCTCAGAGGGGAAAAAGGATTCTGAGGCAGTAGTTAGCACGGCTCATTGATAGAACTTTAATTTTGAAGGGGGATGGGGATATAACTGGGCCTGCTATGAATAAGCCCAAGAGAAGCATGTCAGGGCTCATGGTATGTTGTGCTAGTGAAGACTCTACCTTCTTAGTGGACACAAAGGATAGACATATGAAGAGAAATTATGAGGTGATGATTTAGAAGGCAGAGAAACATCTGAGAAACATGTGGTAGGAAATGGCCCTCACTCACAAAAAGATGTTGGGATCATTAGCTCATCTGAAGTGCATCTGTACTAATGCACAGAGTATGAACAACAAGCAGGGGGAGCTTGATGCCATAAAGCAACAGGAAAACTGTGCCACAGAAATGTTGTGGGATACCTCCCATGACTGGAGTACCACCATCTATGGCTACAAGCTCTTCAGGAGGGATAGACAGGGACGGAGAGGCTGTAGGATGGCCCTGTATATTAAAGACTGTTATGAATGTTCAGAACTTAAGTATAGTGATGATGGAGTTGAGAGTGTTTGAATTAAGTTAAGAGGCAAGGTCAATAAAGCTGTTCTTGCTGTGGGAGTCTGCTATAGACCTCCCAACCAGAGTAGTGAAGTAGATGAAAACATTCTATAAGCACTTGGAAGAAATCTCATCATCTTCTGCCATTGTTCTTGTTGGGGATTTCAACTTCCCAGGTATCTGCTGGAAATACAACACAGCAGAGAGGGAATAAACCAGGATGTTCCTGGAACGAGTGGAGGATAATTTCCTCACACAACTGTTAAGTGAACCAACCAGGGAGAGTGCACTGCTGGACCTCTTGTTTGTGAACAGAGAAGGTCTTGTGGAGGATGTGGCAATTGGAGGCCACCTGGGGAACAGTGACCATGAAATCAATTAAGTTCTCTGTTCATAGAGATGTTAGTAGATGGGGCAACAAAACTGACGCTTTGGACTTTTGAAGGGCAGATTTCGACCTGTTTAGGAGGCTACTTGATAGAACCACTTGGGAGTCAGTTCTGAAGGCTATAGAAGTTCAGGAAGGCTGGACATTTTTTAAGAAGGAAATCTTAGAGGTCCAGAAGGAAATCTTAGAGTCCATCTCCACATGCCATAACAAAAGCTGGAGGCAAAGAAGACCAGCCTGGCTGAATAGAGAGATTTGACCTAAAATCGGGGGAAAAAAAGTGAACTTATGGCCTCTGAAAGAAGTAGAACACTCACAATGAGTATAGGAACGTTGTTAGGTTATGTAAGGGAGATAATTAGAAGGTCAAAAGCCCAGCTAGAAGTCAAACTGGCTCTAGAGGTAAAGAGTAATAAGAATAATTTCTAAAAATACATTAATAATAAAAGAAAGACTAGAGAGATTCTCCATCGCCTATTAGATCCAAAAGGAAATTTGTTAATAAAAGATGAGGTTAAGGCTGAGGTGCTTAATGCCTTCTTTGTCTCTGTTTAGTAGTAGCAGCATTTCCACTGGGGAATGTCAGCCCCCCAAACTAAGAGATAGGCATTACAACAAGTTTAGAATTGAAGAGCAGCTTCCATTCTTCTATTAGCAGGCCTTTATGCACAGCTTGAGTACATTTTTTATGTCTTCTAATAATCATAATATCAATTAAAAATATAACATAGTTTAAGCTCCTAAATAATGTGCTGTACTATAATGCACATAAAGAAAATACAAAAATGTTTTAATTCATTGAAGCTATAGTGCCAAAGAAGATATACTGCCAAAAGTGATCCTATATTCAAGGTAATTGTGATTTTTATGTAACAAACAATTACTGTTTATTAAATCTGTCACGTAACACTGTCTTGTAAACTACTGCAAAGATATCAGCGTATCTCCTCTGACCACTTTTTCTGCTAACTTTCTTTATCAAGATAACAAGAACCTTCGGTTGGCCTTCATGTTCATTTTTTCAGCAAATCTCATCCAGTTCCAGATATGCTATTCTGTTAAATGTCATTCTTTAGTTATCACACTCAATATTCAGTATGACACTGACAGCATCAGCCGTCATAGCATAATTTACTGCTTCCAGAATTGCATGGTAGGCTTATAGTTATTAATAGACAAAAAAAGACATACTGAACCAGTCAAATCAAATACAGAGGACTGGCCAACCATACAATTGAAAATCGTAAGCATGGGAGACTTTGGTGTCCACCTTCATCCACTCTTTGAATTTAGGAGGAAATATTACCTAAGAAGTTGACAAAAGGTGTCTGATTTAAAAACCATTATACTAGTATATCAATATATTCCTTCCAGGCTAATTCAATACAGCATGTTACAATAATATAATGCCAAGTATTAGACATTTTGCAACAGAATTTATTCTGGATACATTCTGTGACTGTACATAGACAACACATTATCCAAATATTTGTCAAGTGGAAGTGAATCGTGTGAATTATTCATGAACCGTTTAAATCCATGAACCATTTATTATCTGCTTGATACAATTCTATGTCAGTAAAATTGTAAGTTATTTTTTTTCCTGAGGAAGACATCAAGGTAATTTTATGACTAAGAGTAGGGGCTTGGTTGTCTGTCTGTTGTTATCATTATATGTGTAAACTTTATATCTACAATAAGAAATAATCAAAGTTTCTTTTTTATTTTTCCTTTCATGGACTATGAGATTTATTTAACCCTAAAATTTTCACTTTCAATGTCATACATTTTTGTTTGTAATTTCTGTGGAATTTTATAGAGAAATAGCATTGACTATTGACTAAGAAAAAGAGAAACACATAAATGAGATTTTCTATGTGCTTTTTATTTATTTTTGCATTTTAATCAGCTTACATTGGGTACTAGAGTAGATTGAGACCGATTGGTTACACATGTAATGTAAACTTATCAAAGAGGTGTATTAGATTATCTCCAAGTTCCACAGTTTCTCATATAAACAATAGTTTTACATGTCATAATTATAGTCAATGTTCAATTTACAATGTAACAATTTTCTCATTGAAAATTCAACATGCATGTATGATCCTTCTTTGGAACTGTACACTTCATTGATAATAAGTTAATGTTGACATTACCATTGTCTCCAGTGATGCAAAGTTTTTAAAAATTACGTCAGTAAAGTCCTCACTGTTACACTATAACCAACAGCCTCATTCTAGCAAACCTTGTAACTGTGCATATAATGTTATGCATACATATTATAGTCATTCCTATGTTAAAGTAAATGATAAGTTTCTTGATAAGTTCAAAGGGTATCTGAGAGACTCTGTATGAACTTCAAGTAGGTTAATCCTATTACTCAGAGGACTTAAAGTACGGAGAAGTTACTGTGTTCCTCTGGAACAATTTTTTAGAGAGCACAATATCGTGATTCTAATCTGGCAAAAGATAGCTTCACACTCTGCAAAAAGCTGAAAGCACATAAGATAAAGTAAGTTTGGGAATTTCCCAGAAGAACCAAAATCCTCAAAGCTGTCAGATATCAAAAAATAGAAACGAGTAAAGTCTGAGACCTTATGCCAAATTCTTTTTATCACATTAAAAGAGAGAACTTTTTTGGCTAAGGGCTCTACTTCTAAGGACTATGTTAAGTATCTGATCCAAATGAACTACATATAAAAATTCTTATTCCAGTTAAGTTGAAGTTTCAGAGAGTATTCTGGGGAAAAAAAAACAAAACCAAAAAAACAGTTTTCCTTTAGGCTTTTTGGTTACCTTTTAATTTGAGAATATTAAAAGAACTCTGTAGAGTAATATATAACATATTCTAACCTCTAAATTTAATTACAAAGTACATTAAAGTGATTTAAATAGTCTGCAACTAATAAAAAGAATTAACTAAGAGTGGGCCAACTTTGCAGTATGGGGATAAAAATATTTTCTGCTATCAGAAATAAGTCTTTTGATTGGGAAAAAAAAAATTATATAGCTTCTGCTTTCAGAAATTTTGAAAACCATTTTGAAAGTACATATTTAGGGAGTGATATTTTCATTTAGATTTAATTGGATTTAATTAAATTGATTTCTAAACAAGAACATAATTTTGATCAAATATTTAAGTAGTAAAATAGTGAAAAGTTTTGAGATTTTGTATTAATTTGAATATTTAATATAATTTTTCTGACACTCTGAACACTTGAACACCAGCATTCATAATGAAATTGATAACATCTGCAATCCTATATCAGAGGGATAATTTTAAACCTTCTCTAGATACATGTAAAATTGACCATGGAGTGCACTGAGAGCTGAAATTCAAAAGTGGAATCATAAAACTTATTCATCAGGCCCCCTTTTCTAAGTAAAATTCTGTCTGTATTTTCTCATTGCTCTAAGGTACACACTTTTCTGCTAATAGATATGATTTTGTTTATATGAAACACCTATCAGGCAGACACAATAGGTTAGACTGCCCATGAATGAAAGTAAAATTATTGTCATTCCCCATTTCAATTCATAAGCTATTTTTTAGTTATACAAAAACTCACTTTGTCAGACAAAAAAAAACCAAAACCCAAACCAAAAACCTCCACATAGATGTTACCTACATTATTATTTTATTTATAATAGTGTGTTTTTTTAGTGAAAAAAAATGGAAGTGCAATATCATATATAAACAAAATGCTTTATAAAGTATGACAGTTTATGAAGATTCAAAACAAAGACTTCTCGTTTGATCTATGTCAAACTCCATGTTATAAAGAAAACAATTGGCTGAAGAACCCATATTAAATCATCTAATTTAATCTAATCAACATCGGTTTCAAACCACTCCTGCTGTAAAAAATATTTGTAACAAAGTAGTAACAAGTTTATTCTACTAGCAAAACATACAGACTTGGATGGCAGCCATAGATACATGGTTTTCAGCTACTAGTTTGGAAAGCTTTTTAGTTCATCTGGGTTAGTACTACAGAGTTAAGACCAGAAGACTGCACCAAGACAGAAAAAAAACAGATAGAAGGAAAAACAGCTAATGGAATATTACTATCTGTATGTAGGAACAGTAAAAACTGAGTTATTATTTTTTGTTCATACTTGCTTGGAAATGAATGTGTGACTTTATAAGCTGTTTGGTATATATAAGAATGCAGTGAATCTGTGAGGAATTAATTCTCATTAACATTTTCTAAAAGCACTGTCAACCTTCTTTAGAATATTTTTCTTTTTTTTTTTTTGTTACTATGATTTGGGAAGCAACACTCAGCAGTAAACTGAAACATCTGTCTGCACTTAAAGTGTATTTGTTTCACAGCTTGAAGTTTACACTGGAAACATCTCTTCTTTTACGTGTCAACAGCATAACAAAAATTATACCCACCAATTTACATCTCTTTAGCAAATAGATACACTCCTTCTGTCTACAGAAAACATGCTTGGAACTATTTTAGTATCCTTGCCAAGAAAATGGGTCTTCTTATAGCTTGGCTTTTGTATGGAGAAAATTTCCTATATCTTGTTTTGAAAGATTATTGCTTGTTTACCACTTTCTGTGCTTGCTCTCCTTGAGAAAACCAGTAGTTTTGTAAGCCAATACAGATATATTGCCTCTTTTATCAGAAATTTATACACCAAGAACCATACAAATGGCCTTGAGAACTAATAAAAGTTATCATAACTCATCTAAAAGTTCATAGTTCTTATTATTTAATCAGTTGAGAAAAGACTATGGCACATAACCGAGCTACCTTCACTTTCAGGGGGAAAAAAAAAGTTCTGATTTGAGTAGGAATTTCTTGTGAGCAGTTGAAATTATGAACTCTAGAAAATACATACTTAAATGTTGTATAAACACTACTGAAATTTACAGAAAATTGATACTTTTAAAAACACCAGAGTATTTATCCTACCTCAATGGGATTACTGTTTATTTTTCTGGAATACTTAAGGCCATGGGATGCTATAGTAGTTCAGTGTCAAAAAAATCAATGATAATTAATAATTCTAGATATCTGAGTGATCTAGAAAACAGACACTTAATTCTGAGCCATTCAGCACAGGTTTTCTGAGTACCGGTTAAGAGAAGTAACTGCTTCTTAAACTACTTCAATAGGAGGTTAAATCTCCTAAAATACATGTGTAGGATGGATCAGATGAGTCATCCTTTAGAAGTGTCAATTTCCTCTCACTGATCATTCAAGCAAAAGAAGATAACTAGGTACCAGGCAGGCATCTAAAATGGGTTATATCAATACCATTCTAAAAAAAATGCTGTTTTCCTTTTCAAGAGCTAGGTATTGTTAATACAAGACAGTCTTCAGTTTCAGTACAAAGATAAAACATGCTTAAGACAAGAATGTATTCTTAATAAACAATTAAAATAATATTTAAAGATCCATGAGGAGGCTGATAAACATCAATGAAGAGTCTGAGTTATTCCTGGTAGATTCTATGTATATCACCAGTGTACTTGAGTATATGTGTATACATTAACTGTATATGTTCCTTCTGGAATTTCCACTGTAAATCTTACCTTCTGCTTCTAACTTCTTGATTCATCCTTTAAGTTATTATAATGAATGAATTGCACTGGATTTTTCTTTTTAATTTCACAATTTTTACACTGAAAGCATAAAACTTGTTGCCTTTCATAAAATAATATAAGCAATTTTCTAAAGGACTTTTCATTGTGTGAGAATCTGTTCTCTGTTTCTGATGAATCCATTCCACACTCTGGTTGTCCCTGTGAATATTTTATAATAATGTAAGTTTTTAAAGTTGAAACATTTGAATTTCAAGAAAAGGGTTTTCTATCACTTACAAAAGTAACCGTATTCTCCGTCAAATTATCCTTCACAAAATTCTTTTCTAAGTAACAGGAAGTTGTGATTACCCAAGTTAAAATCTAAGATGTATTATTTCTGACTTAACAAGCAAGACTATTTGGTCTTCAAGTTGCTTTGGATAAGACTATGCATCCTTTTTGTTGACTTATTCTGAAGAATAATAATTACTCATATTAATAAAGAGGAGACTGCAAATAGTTGAAAATATTTATGCATGCTAACTTTTTGTTAGGCATAGATGCATTAGAAGCATAGATGACCCAGAATCCATGCATAAAAATTTAAAGAGATGGACTACAATATAAGACTTTGAGAGACAGATGATCACAACTGTACCCAGAACCTACAATTTCAACAAAATGCTTAATACAGTTCATTTAAGAAAGATATCATGTCAATCTAAACAAAAGTATAGAAGGAGTGCAAGAGTTAAACTTCTGAAAAGTCTTTTTCTCTTTTGAAAAGGACATGAATTGCTAAATTGCATAACTGTACATTGAAGCATGCCTTTCTGAAAGCTGTGTCATCCAAATGTTTGTTTCTAGATGAAGATTTTCTTTCATTTATCTCCATATAGTTCTTTCCCTTTTGTATCAGATTTGAGAATGTGATCAATGGGGCAAGGTCTAGTTGGACGCCTGTATCTAATGGAGTCTCTCAGGTGCTGCGACTGGTACTGTTCAATCTATTCATTAATGACCTTGCTAAGGGAGCAGAGGGCACTGGCAGCAAATTTGCTGATGATCCTAAACTGGGGAGAGTGGCTGACACACCAGAAGGCTGTGCTGCTATTCAGCAGACCTGGACAGACTGGGGTATTGGGCAAGGAGAAATCTAATGAAATTTAAAAACGGCAAGTATAGAGTCTTGCATCCAGGAAAGAATAACTCCACGTACCAGTACAGGTTGGGGAATGAACTGTTAGAGTGTAGGGGAAAGGGACCTGGGGATCTTGGTGGACAGCAGGATGAGCATGAGCCAGCAATGTGTCCTTGTAGCCAAAAAGGACAATGGCATTCTGAAGTATATTAGAAGGGTTATGGGCATTAGGTCAAGAGAGGTTCTCCTCCCCCTCAGCTCTGCCCTTGTGAGACCACATCTGGAATATCGGGTCCAGTTCCGGGCCCCTCAGTTCAAGAAGGACAGGGAGCTCCTGGAGAGAGTTCAGTGCAGGGCCACATAGATGCTTAAGGGAGTGGAGAATCTCCCTTATGATGAAAGGCTGAGGGAGCTGGGGCTCTTTAGCTTGGAGGAGACAGAGGGGTGATTTCATTAAAGCTTACAAATTAAAGCACCTTTTACAAATATGTAAAGGGTGGGTGTCAGAAGGATGAAGCTAGGCTCTTGTCAGTGATGTCTAATGATAGGACAAAGGGAAATGGGTACAAGCTGGAACATAAGAGGTTCCAAAGAAACATAAGGAAAAACTTTTTCACTGTGAGGGTGAGGGAACACTGGCACAGGCTGACCAGATGGGTTGCTGAGTCTCCTTCTCTGGAAACATTCGAAACCCACCTAGATAAGTTCCTGTGTAATCTGCTTTAGGTGGGCCTGCTCTGGCAGGGGAATTGGATTGGGTGATCTTTTGAGGTCCCTTCCAACCCTTAAGATTCTATGATTCTGTTATTTTACACCATAGAAAACATTTGAAGAACAGGAGATAAATACAAACAATGCCTTTCTAGAGGAAAGATACTCAAGTGCTTGAGTGTGTCTAGAAATGGGCAGCAAAGCTGGTGAAAGATCTAAAGAACAGATCTTATGAAGTAACTGAGGTTGTTTAACCTGGAGATAAGGAAACTCAGGGGAGATTTTTTCACTCTTATAACTACTAGAAAGGAGTTTATAGTGAGGTGAGTGTCTGTCTCTTCTCCCAAGGAGGGATAGGACAAGAGGAAACGACTTCAAGCTAAACTTCAAGGAGAGGTTTAGATTGGAGATTAGAAAGGACTTCTTCATTGAAAGAATCATTAAACACTGGAACAGACTGCCTGGGGAAATGGTGGAGACATTATTCTTGGAGATAAAAGACATAATCACATGAGGTCATTATGGACATGGTTTAATGATGGGCTTGGCAGTCTTAGGTTAGTGATTGTATTCAAGGATCTTAAAGATCTTTTCCAACAGAAACAATTCTATGATTATGTGATTCTAAGATGTATTTATCTAAATATTTACTGCCCATTCTTATTCAATGAAAGAATTTCTATTTATATCAGCAACAACTGAGTTGGGCCATAATATGGAACAAAATCGCTCAATAGTGTATTTCTTTATGTCTGCCTTTTTTATTAACACTTTGAAATTCTTTTACCAAAGGAAATTAATATACCTCAGTAAAGTCACTGACTTTTGATCTTTTGTGAAGACATTTACGTGTAATATGCCTAATAGCACACAAATTAGCTACTTCTGCTTATGAATGGATGTAACTGCAAATGCAAATCTAAAAGAAGAGAAACATGGCCTTTTAATTAAAGATTTTAGATGAGTTGCTATATCCTTTATATAAGTTTCTTTTTACCTCAATATTGTAAAACCTTCAAGAGAATCTTTCAGTTCATGGAACTAGTAATATTTTAAAGGATTTACTGGAATCATGGCTAGACTGATTTCACAATAGTTATGATCAAGAAAAGCTTTTGGTTTGTCTATTTATTTTTTATTGCAAAGCTATTCAATAGTCATAAATAGTTATGAGTTTTTTCTTTTAAAAATGCAAATTAATAGCAGACTATTTCTATCAGTATTAATGAAAGCATGTTAATTAGAGTAATCATACTTCTCTATGAAAAGAAAGTGTTCAAAAATATATAAATATAAAATAAATTCATCAGCTATCCCAGGCTTGAGTTAAACAAACCTGCATAAAACTAATAATGTATGAAAAACTTATCGACAAGTTAAAAACAAATAAAACAAAACAAAAAAGTGAGAGTTCTCAAGGTGATTCAATTACTTGGAGAAACCATTATTCTGGTGTCACAGGATTAGAATTGGAGAGGAAGATAAGACTTGCTTATTATGAATATGACGATTGACAGCAGAACCATTTATTTTCAGCAACTTGGGAAATTAAAATCTTACCTGAAATTGACTCATCAAATTGTTGTTGCTATTAAATTATTTTTCCTACATATAACGTAATGAATATTGGCATCAGTAGTTTCTGTTTGCCACCGTTATCTAACCACCATGGGATACACACTTCCCCAATCTCCTATATAAAATTGGGCTAGAGAAGACACAAGTATGAATTTTGAGTGAGTAAAAATCCTTATTTATAGTGTACAAAACTACAAACGCTTTATGAATGTATGTTTATTTATCAAAACACACATAGATGCACACTCACATGCATACACTTTATATGAATTTTCCTTTCTTCTGAACAGCTGGAAAGCACTTTTTTTAAGTGTAGTTGTACAAAGTGTGTAATCCAAACACTTTTTTTTGCCACTGTTTCTAATATTTGTGGTATCATATTGCGTTAATAGACTTTCTGGTCTGATTAATAATTGTTTCATACAAGCGCAACCTGATAATATATTAGAGGATGTCATTTGGGAATTATTGAATACACGTATTTCCGACTGTATTCCACCTATTTCTTCCCTCTTAACTCTAATGTACATATATATATTTTTACAATATATGTTCATCTCCTTCCCTTGTGAAATGAGGTTTTTTTCAGTTCCCCAAAAAAGCAGGATATCTTAGACCTTCAGCTCTCCCTGGCAACTAAGTGCATAAATAAACATTTTTTTACCATTCACGATTTAATTTCTCTTTTGATGTACTGCTCCTGAAAGCTTTTCCTTGGAAAATTCTTAGAATTGGAAGAGTGGGGAAAAGATATCAAGGGAATGAAATATTACTTTCAGTCCTGTGCACTATGAATGAAATCCTCTTTTCACTGAAGACAGTCATAAAGCACCTAAGGTCAGCAGAAGACTTGAGTTTCAGAGACTTCCAAAGCCTCAGAACAAATAAGTTTTGAAATCATTTTAAGGGAACATTTAAGCTGGAAAATTAATGCTCTAGATTCACAGTTAATCTTTACTCTTAGTGGGAAACATTTTCCTGTAGCTTTTTATTACCACTGATAACCTCTGCTCTTTTATTTTGTAGCACCATGTTCTTCTGTTAAGCAGTCGGTATTCGTACTAACAACATTAATCTCCACATCAACTTGTTAATCCTTGTATATTTCCACAACAGAAATGCTACTAACTTTTACAATCATCCAAAGAAAAATATAGGAGTTCTTGCAATACTGAACTCAGAGGCCACCTCAGCACCTTTTAACTGCCAAATACTGACAAGCAGAAACTATAGACTTTAGTAAGGAGAAGCTTCCTTTGTAAAATAACTGGTAGCTTCCCAGATAAGGAACAAAGCAGCACCCATGTAGGTGCAAGAGAAGAGGATTTCCCTGCATGTTTTCACACACATCAAATTCTGAGTTCTACCTGGTAAATTTTGTGAATTCTTAATCTAAGACAAAATGAGAGATGTAGAGGATATAACATTGGATATCAGAAATTGAAAAGACTGACAGAAAAAATATTTCTGGTTTGTAAACTGAAGAATTTAAAAAAGCACATGAAATCTGATCTGTAGATAAATTGTGTCAATTGTCCCTAAATGCCTCATAATGAATGCTCAAATGAATGTAAAAAAAAGGAAAAAATATAAGTAATATAGCCAGTACCTACAAACACTTTATAAAGAACTCATGTTCTGAAATAATGAAGCTGTTAAAAAATGAATTCTGATATTTATTTTTCACTCAATTTGTTTAATCCAAACTGTAAACAGAATTTTTAATGGCTATCCAATTCATTATGCCATGTACACGGAGTTGTGTAAATAGATACCTGTCTCAGTTTCCAGGAAATGTAATACATTTTTAAATGTGTAGATGGTATGATACTATAAAGCTGGGTAGAATAACGAGTCACTGTTCTGGTATATGTCCATCCAGAGACAAAAGACTACCATTAGACTTAAGTACCACAGACTTCCAAGTTCCCGAAGGACAGGGAGGACTTAATTGCCACTTATGGTCCTGGAAAAAAAAGACAAGGGTACTCAGCTTGGGGAAGAAAATGAAATCTAATTTAATCCACCTCCAACTAAAACATAACAAACAGAAATATTCAATGGAAAAATAATACAGAGTCGGGCTCTTTAAGATTACTTTTCCTCACCTCCTCTCTCTTCCATTAGTACCTCCTCCCCTATAAACAGTGCTAGGAGCAAGTAATGGGAGAGGCAGTCAGTCCTTTCCCGATGTCTCTTGCCACTTATCACACTCCTGAGGAGAAGTGCTCCCCTCCAGTCCTCCCTTGCTCCAGCTTGGTATCTCCCACACACAGGGCAGCCCCACATGAATCGCTCCAATGGGATTCTGAAACCCCAATTTGTCTTTTCTGGGTTGGAGTCTAAACTGCTTTCTCCCTCTGACCCAGAGTCTCCAGCTCTCATACTCTCTTGTCTCAGAGACTCTACTTCTCATTGTGGGCTACAAGGATGTCCCTAGCCCAGCATGACTCGTTCTGTCTTTTCGCTGTTGCTGTGTCCCTGGGGTTGCCTCCACCTTGTCCTTCCCTTCTATCTCCCAAGCACTTCAAACTCCCATCCTTAGTGATTACAGATGTGCCGGATTGGCCCAGCCAGGTTGGAGGTGGGTCTGAACCCCAGAGCAAGAGAAAAGTCTGAAAACCCTTTACTGGGCTTGTACTGCAACCCTCTTCCTCTGTTGCCAATCAAAAATCGTCTCCTCATAAAACCATGCCATTCATGTACCTAGATACCTT
This sequence comes from Colius striatus, assembly GCF_028858725.1. Classification (NCBI taxonomy): domain Eukaryota; kingdom Metazoa; phylum Chordata; class Aves; order Coliiformes; family Coliidae; genus Colius; species Colius striatus. Next base: position 18,218,242 of record NC_084760.1, on the reverse strand, counting down.
AACGAACAGTCAAATACATGATAAAACTCTTAATTTGGCTTTGTGTGCCTCAGAGTGAAAAATACGGGAGACAACAGTCAAGACTGCAACATTAGAGGATGTGAAAAAATTGTCTTTTGTTTTCCTCTACTGAAGATTGTTGTTCTAAACAACATAACAAAATCTAAAGAAAAGTAAGGTACTGTGTAAAGAGAGACAGAATACCTTTTGAGGAAGGACATCGAAATGGGCAGTTCATGTCAGAGTACAACAGCCATCTATTTTACAGACCTGTACAATCAATGTAGTTATAAATGATGTGAAGGAAGGCCATAATTTAATACAATATGAAGATGTCTTATATTGTGCTTATCAAGCATGTGCTGTCTCTTTAACAATGAGAGTTGACATAACAGTCAAGCTGCTTCAGTGTCTGGATAGCAAGACAACAATCAATGTCTAGAGCTTCCATATACAAAGATATGGTCAGAATGGGAAATTCCATGGTACGGTTACAAAAGTATACATGATAAACAAAAGTTAGGAGGAACCACCTATTTGTCAGTACTTGATATTTTCTCTTCTGTTGGCACTTTTATTACATGTAGAGAAATAAAATTAATATTTGTGAAAAGAGGAAGGATAGTTGCCTGACAATTCCTAGTACACAGGCAAGTCTTGTGCACTCAGAACATAACATCTTGGCGAGTCGCAGATCACAACTGGGAGACTTATCTGAGCTGATTGCAAAACTAATTGCAACATAGCTCTAGTGGGCGGTACATGAACTGTCATATGGCTCCAACTTCAGGCTAGGAGATAAAATATATCTCTCAAAATGTGCGCCTACTTGTGAATGAATGAGTCCGTCAATATAAATCTAGTCAATACAGTCAGTGTATTCCACTAATCAGCCAAAACTACTTCACTAATCACCCATCAGATCAGGATTCAGCTGCATAAACACAGGGACCCAGTGCCAGCTGAGACACTTTACAATATGCAAAACCTGCATGGGTCATAGGTCTTCTGCAATGACAGCTAATGGTCAGGCAGGACACCCTAGCACGTTTCAAGTGATATCAAACGCCAGACTCTTAAGTGATTCAGGTATTAGAGCAATATTTTTGAATGAACTAAATTCCATGGATGGTGCTGAGGAGATGTGTGATGTGTGGGGTTTAGATAGCTAGTACACATGAAGTGTCTCTCAGTTGCCACTTCAGAGGGAAATTCATCTGATCAGGACATGTGTCACATCTTCCATTGTCTCATGACCCTCAGACATTTTTGACTATATCAAAGAGTACTAGACATTTAGGAAATAGATGCCGGCCCACTCCTATATCTTTAACCTATTATGTGTCTGAAGAAGAAAAAGCAAGTTCAAAGGAAACAGTTATAGGTTGTTCTAGAGCCAATTCAGATAACAAATAAATAAATAAGAAAAGTAAAATTGTGTAAAATGATGATGGTTTGAGCATCATTTTGTTATATACCCTAACAATTTCAGGAAAGGATCTAGAAGGATTTGCAAAGTTCCTGCTGTATTCCTTGCTCTCATAGAAAAGATATTATGCTATGATCAAAGAATTTATCTATTTTAAAAATATTGTTTAAAAAATATGATATTAATAATACAGTTCTTTTGAATCTTAAGTGTAGCTAGTAATAACAAATAATATATAGTTGATACAAAACTGGATACATTATTTTATTTATAATTTCATTGTTTTGAGAATTTTGTGTTTAAAGTTCTTGCAAACTTTATTAGGATAACAAACAATGGTGTTTTAAAGCACAAGTACAAAGCAATGTTACAAGCTCTTAAAATATACAGATACTATTGTTAGTAGACAAATTATGTATGCTCAATGATACTCTACATCTGTTGATTTGCCAAATAGCTAATTAAAATGCTTTAAAGTCATTATGCTGTTCAAGGCACATTTTGTGATTTCATAGAATGTCATTTGTCTGTTGAGAACCATGCCTGTTTGAAAATGCATTTCACAAAGCGACAAGTACATAGTTTCTGCATGCAAATGAATCGCTCAAGAAAAAGACTCAAACTAGTTTGACCTGTAAGAGACAAGAGACTGTGACTTACCTCTACCTGCAATAAAAACCATTAAAAGACTAATTTCAATACTGTATCCAATATGACTTAAGAAAAAAAGAAAGAAGAAAAACCTCACACCTCTGCCCCCCATATTTCTTTACCCGGAAGTCTTTACGTTCCAGATGATGAGAAATTGAATTATTCTTTGAAACACTTTCCACTCTAAGTAAAAATAGACAAATTAAAAAAAAAAAAAAAAAAAAAAAAAAAAGAAGAGGAAAAAACCTACAAGCAAAAAACTGAAACAAGTTTTTAAAAAAGAAAGCATCCACATTCATCAAACAAAATGTTGTTTATGTTTTCAGGAAGAACATTTATATGATAGTTCCCTTCATGTAGTATTTTAATCTTCAAAGTATTTAAAAAACAATAACTAAATTATCTTCTAGATAATCTTGGGAATTAGAAATCAATTTCTCCATTCTGGAGAAAGAAGACTTGGAGTCAAGTAGCTTAATTTTCTGAAACTGCAGCAACTTGCACAAAGCTGAACTTGGCCAGAAAAGGTGAAGAGCCAGACTGTCAAAAGGTTGTAGGAAATACACCATGCAGCACTACAGTATATAAAAAGAAGCATCTAGTTCTGGAAGGACATTTCACAGTACAGAAGTAGAATCCTGTAGGGAAAATTTGGAGTGAGATTCACAGAACACAGAACGAAAAGTGAGAGCATGCAAATAAGAAATGATTATACAGGGAAAAAGGATTTTCTGATGTTGTCTACCTGAATCCTACTTCTACAGGGAGCAGTTGTCCCATTTTGAAAGACAGTCTCTTGTTTACAGAATTTGGATACAAAGTGGAAATCTAAACAAATCTTTGTAAAGATATTTGGTCTGATGACCAGCAGTGTGCCCTAATGCAAACCAAAACCAAAATAAAATAAAATCCTTCCTCTTAGTTGATGTACAGCACTCTGTAACTACAAATGTGGCATTCATAGCAGTTGAAAGTTAAAGGTCCCTTCCAACCCTACCGTTCTATGATTCTATGAGATGCTTAGTTAACACACACACATACCCCCCCCCCCCAAAAAAAAAAAAATCCTCTAAAATAAACAGATAACATCTATGGCTTCACTCAGCTCCTGAAAGACAGACATCCATTTCCAAACAAAACTCGGTAGGACAGTTAAGCCATTAATATAGTTCTGGTAGGAATGATACAGAACCTATGTGTGAACATGCATGTGTGGAATGACATCTGGAAGACAGTTGGGAGACTATAGGTCACTTCAAATGCTATTAATATGCCTGTATAATCAAGTCCCTGGTGGTTTGTCAGATTAATTTCTTTTTAGAAATGTAATCACTGCTGACTATATTGGTTAAATTTTATTTACTGTAACAGAGGCTTACTCAACTAGGATGATATCATAGCCTCTCAGTAAAGACATATTTTTAGGAAAAAAAAATCCAATGTAATATTCATTAAAAATAAAATATAGAAGTGTAAGGAAATTTGGGGGAAAATACTTGACATTTGAGTTTAGTTTCTGAATAGAGTTTGGCACTTACAAGGCTTTATGGATCTGAATATTAGCTTTCCCAAAAGACCAATAGTAAGCTGTTACTCTGAAAAAATGCTCAGCAGTTCAATTTAAGCTCATTTCTCAGAGTTTAAATCTAATCAGGCTTGATTCATCCATTTATTAATGACATGTAATTAACTGGCAATCAATGAACTATATATTCAAAATCAATATCAACAATGCAGCAGATAATTGTTAGTACTTGAACTTACAAAATGCTAACAAACACCTATTGTTTGCTAAATACCCTTATATAACCAATCCAAGAAGGTTAGGGGCACACATGCACACATTTATATGCAAACCCTACTAATGTGAACTAATCTTATACCCACCTCAGCATATGAGTGTAAGTTCCCCATGTTCAGACCCTTCTGTGGAGATGGGGATGCTCCAACTGCACATATGGCTTTGCCTCTACTTATACCCAGCTAAAGGAGCAACCATGGACAGAAGGTCAATGTGGCCCTGCATGCACACTGGGAAGTTCTGCATACAGTGATAGTCCTGTGCTGTGGGTCATTGGCTGGGTGAAGGCTGCTCCTGTGCCCAAAGGCAATGGCTGGACCTGGCTCAGTCCAGAATGAGTCACACAGGGTGACTCTTATTTGGTGACTCTTGACAGTGTCCAAATGGTCACTGCTCCTCGTCTCATGTCAAGACCTCTCACTCCAGTCTTTACAAATTTCCAGGTTTGTCTTTAGTTTCACTCACTTTTTGTGTCTCTTTGTAATTTCCTGGTTAACAATTGAACATGACTGTGATGGACTGATCTTGACAGGTCACGAGGTGCCCACTCAGCCTCTTCTTCTTCCTGTTCTCCTCTTCCTCAGTGGGAACAAGGGAGAAAATAAGATGGAAAAGCTCTTGGGTTAAGATAAAATCAGGGACATTACTGGGAGATAACCAATTACTGTCAGGACAGGAAATGGAAGTTAGTGTTATTCCATAAATTTACCTCTTCCTCCTCAAGTTCTTCCCAGCACGAGCTTGGGCTTTTCATCTGTTACAGTTTCCTTCTACGAGTATTCACCTTCTCAGTTGTCAAGTCCTCAGTGTAGATACCAGCTCATGCACTTGGAGCACCTTCTCCTTCTCCTTCTCTTAGTGTTCACAGGACCGTTTCTTATAGTTGTGTTTCATGTTTGGTTTTGATGGGGAGGGGTCCTCCAAGCTAAAGAGCCCCAGCTTCCTCAGCTTTTCATCATAAGGGAGATGCTCCACTCCCTCCATCATCTTGGTGGCCCTATGCTGAACTCTCTCTAGCAACTCCCTGTCCTTTTTGAACTGAGAGGCCCAGAAACAGAGAATTAATACAATTAAAACTCAAACTTAAGTCAGTCCAGTTAGAAATTGCAGGGAATACATAGCAGATACAAGACTAAAAAACTGTCTTAATGTTTTGCAATTTAAAAATATATCTTCCTAATATTTAGAATTAGATCAATAAACATGAAAAGTATAAGAATTCACACTTATCTACTCATTGGATCACAGAAAAAATTTATCCCTTAAAATAAATCTATAAAATCGTGGATTCTAATTTTATCTCTAAGCAGAATAATGTTTCCCACTTTTTCTTACATATTTTCCATAGTCTTAAAAATTTTCCTTTTGAGGTCAATCAGGTAATTTTAATCAAGTATTCATTTTGACTTCTTAGAAAAACAAGTCTGGCAAGGACCTTGAGAAGTCTTATGTTTTCTTCCTGTGACTCAAGGAAGAATATTTCCTGATTGATGTTTGTTTAACATGTATTTAAAGAATACCCTCCCCTGACAGATTTCACAATCTTTTCCCAGGCAGTCCATGACCGTGCTTCTTACCCTTAGTGTTGTACATTTTTTGTCAATGTCTATGTGGAAACTTTCTTGATTTATTTAATTTTCTCAACTTCTCTATACTATAGGCATGATAAACAGATTATGCTCCTCTTTGTACCAGTCCTTTATTTCATAGAAACTATCAGATGCTTGCACTCTAAAGGTCTTTAGATTAAAATCCTATGATCATTTTAGTCATAGAATCATAGAACCATAGAATGGTAGGGGTAGGACGGGGCCTTTACAGATCATCTAGTCCAACCTCCTTGCTCAAGCAGGTCCACCTAGACTAAGGAACACAGGAACACATCCAGACAGGTTTTCAAGACCTCCAGAGAAGGAGATTCCACACCCTCCCTGGGCAGCCTGTTCCAGTGCTCACTCATCCTCGCAGTGAAATAGTTTTGACTTATGTTTAAATGGAACTTTTTGTGTTCCAGCTTAATCTCATTACCTTTTGTCCTGTTGCTAGCTACAAAGCGATGTGTCAGCCTTCTGATATCCACCATTTATATACTTGTAAATATTAATGAGATCCTCCTTCAATCTCCTCTTCTCCAGATTAAAAAGCCCCAGTTCCCGTAGCCTTTCCTCATAAGGAAGATGCTCCAGTTCCCTGATCATTTTGGTGGCATTGCACTAAACTCTCTCCAGAAGTTCCCTGTCCCTCTTGAGCTGAGGAGTCCAGAACTAGCCACTAGACTCCAGATGAGACCTCACCAGGTTTGAATAGAGGGGGAGAAGAACCTCCCTTGATCTGCTGACCACATCCTTCTTGATGCATCCCAGAATGCCATTGGCTTCTTGGCCATGAGGGCACATTACTGGCTCATGTTTAGTTTATTGTTGACCAGGACTCCCAGGTCATGAACCTATATGTTGTGAAATTTAGTTCTCAAACATTCTTTTTTTCTCAGTTTCTCAATTTTATCACATATTCAGTGTAGAAAAGAGGATTTGGTAACATCAATGATATCATACCAGAACTAAAATGGAAAAATTATACCAAGTATCTACCAGTCATATGTTCATCATTTCACTTCTTCATGACAGAATCACTTCAGAAATGCAAGATCACAGGTACTCAGGATAACTCCCAATCGTTACACAGATAAAACTATCAAGTCAGTTTTCCCCTCTCTGTCTTTATGGAAAGGAAACTATACTTTTAAAATTCATTTCAATCTATCTTTACAGACTTTTCTTCAGTTTTTTAAACTGTATTGAATTCCAGCCATTTATTCCCATATGGTGTTAGATCACTCCAGTACTGACAGGTCAAAAGCTGATTCTACATGCCCATGTGTGCCGTTTCCAGCTGTCAAGGAAGTAAAAGAATTTTTTTATGAAAACTCATTTCAGAATTTGTTTCAGAAAGTGTTAGCTTACATATTCATATAAACTGCTATCATATAAGCTATCATATAAATTACTACCATTTTATAAATAAAGTTTTTTATAATACTTCTCTATTCATTACAAATCACATTATTTAGAGAGCTGAGAAATGAGTTACAGCATACAAGGATGGAAAGTCCCTGGAAAATATGTCATTCTAATACTAAAGTGAAAATCACCAACTATGCATTTCTTGTAACAAACAAAATTATTCTAGTCTGCATTTACTTAGAAAATTGAGCAAAACAATACAGTCAATATAGACAAAGTTGATTATTGAAGATTTCTATTTTTCTTACAAATTTCATTATGAAATTCTCTTTTTCCCAGAAATTTAAAAAAAAAAAAAAAGTCCAAACACTATCAATGATGTCAGAATAGCTTCAGCTGCAGTTTTTCTATAACTAAGCATTCGCAGCTGATATAGTGTAATCTTGAGTCTCCTGTAACCAGCAGAACATTACATATATTAGTTTTAATGAGAGGAAAGCAATTACTTGTACTGCTGGAACAGTTCATTAAACTGTTTTTTTTTTTTTTTTTCTCCCTTTTTTTAATCACAAAATTGAGTGGTATACCAATAGAAAAATTAAGGCATTGGTGAATTGTATGTGTTTATCTGAAACCTCCTTGTACAGACAGATATAGCAGGTCATTCTCTTATTCTTCTTTTATGTCCACGCTAATACCTCCTACGTCTGTTCAAGCACTGGCTTGATTAACTTAATTAACTGAAACTTTTTGAAGAACTCAATAGTTTCTGTATAACAGACATGACATTTTATTTCATCTGTTATTCCTAATTTTATTCTAATTAAAATGGACTTACTCCTTTTCAAAAAGGTTGCCTTTTATCTTCACATAAGTCCTATTAGAGCTATATCCACATGACACATACAGAGGTTTGTCGAATTACAAGTTAAAAGGTCTGTTCAAGTGTGGCTTCAGTGTGTCAGATATGTCATAAGTATGTCATACCCATTATGAATAAGAAAATGTCAAAAAAAATATGGCATCACAGTTATATTTAAAATATCACTTTGCATAAATAGATGATAATATTTCTATGTTATATTAGGACATTAATGGTATTCTTGACATGGAGATCTTTGACTTAATTGTATCTGCATGTTCTTCCCATGAATGTGGGAAGTTTCCTATGAAACTACTTTGCTATAATTAATGGGAATAATTCCTTATGTCCTACAGTCTGCCTCTACAATTCTTGCCTAGGAAGATCAATTAAATGTGTGTTATGCAAGATAATGTCAAAAGCCTTGCCAAAGTCAAGGTAGATGACATCCACTGCTCTTCCCTTATCTAGCCAGCCAGTCATGCCATCATAGAAGGCTCTCAGGATGTTCAAGCAGGATTTCCCCTTGGTGAATCCATGTTGACTCCCCTGTTAATCATTCATTCCTTCATGTGTTTTGAGATAACATTCAGGATTAGTTGTTCTATCACCTTTCCAGGGATGGAGGTGAGGCTGTCCAGCCTGTAGTTTCTCAGGTTCTCCTTTTTGCCTTTTCTGAAGACTGGAGTGACATTGGCCTCAAAAAAAATCAGCCAATGTAAGAAATCTTGTTTTATTAATCATATTTTACAGGGCCAGAACTCCCATGTTCACTATGTTTTGGTAAAGTAGAAACACATAGGAAAAAATTGTCCAAGTACCATTGACATATTTCCTGCCTGATTGCAGTGACAAGATATAAAAGGTACATTAGTTATGTTATTAGCAGATCAATATGCTTCAGAACATTTCTTTTCTAGACCATTTAAGTAGACATTTGTGGTGGGTTAATCTTGACTTGCTGCCAGAAGCCTGCCCAGCTGCCTTCTCATTTCCTCCTGTCAGCAGGATAGAAGGAGAAAATAGGAAGGAAAAGCTCCTGGGTGAGATAGAGACAAGGAGATCACTCACTGGTTACTGTCACAGGAAAAACACACTCAAGTTGCAGAAGATTGGTTTCATTTATTGCAGATTAAAAATAGAGTAGGATAGTGACATATGAGGACAAAAACTAAAATATCTTCCCCCTACCTCTATCTCTTTTTCCCAAGCTCATCTTCACGCCTACACTCCTGACTCCTGTACCTTCCCCTTCCACTGATGCAGGCATATGTGGTCAGTTCATTACAGCTCCTCTCTACTACTCCTTCTTCTTCACACTTTTCCTCTCTTCCTGTGTGGGTTTTTCTTACAGGCTACAGTCTGTCAAGAACTACTTCAACATGAGTCCTCTCTGTGGACTGTAGTCCATCAGGAATAGACTGCTACAACATGAGTCCTCCATAGACTACAGCTCCTGCCAGGAGCCTGTTCTTGAGTGGGTTCTCCATGGGCTGATGCTTCTTTCAGGAAACAATCATCTGCTGCAGTGTGGGGTCCCCCATAGGCTACAGTGTGGGTATCTGTTTCACCATTGTCCTCCACAGGCTGCAGGGGACTAGGCCCACTGTGATGGAGTTTATATGGTTACTAGACTGATTATTTTGTGTTACTCGAGTAATGCATCAGGATCCAATATCCTGATACTGGGTCTAAGTTAATAACTCTCACAACAGTTCTGAAAAATCTAACTTAATTCAACTTAATTAATTGTCTGTGAACTCCCAAGCACAATCAATATGATTTTTTTTTCTCTATCCATTTAGCCTAATCTGATGATGAATTATCCATCTCTTTAGGAGTTTGTGTCTATTTCAGACTTAAGCTTCTTTGACTTCTAACTCAAGCTTTTCACATCTTTTCACAGTCTATAGAGAGATGCGGAGTGAGTAGAGAAATTTTCTAAGCCATAATTAGTAGGTCAAATAGGTGATACTCCCAAAGTCTCACATAATACAGCATTTTCAACTGTGCATACTGGACTGTATCTGTGTTCCTAGTATAAATGTTTTCCAGGAGTTTCCCATTAATTTCAATGAACTGTCACCAGAGGCAGAATCAGCATTCTGGAGATTTGTCCATGCAAGTGCTGCAGAAGGAAAAGTAAGATTGCTTTCTCTGTCTGCTACCAATTCCTCTCTTTTTTTCTTTTAAGGATTTCATTAGTGTTTGATGCCACAGCAGTTTACACACTCTGAGGAAGATATCTACAAAGGGTATTAAACCTCTGAGTCACTCGTTTTCAAGGCAGTCTTCCCATAGGAGTTCTTAAATAGACAGCTTTGCACACGGTTGCATCAAATCCATTATCTTAGATTGTGACCAAACTGCAAAATGATTCAAACCATAGTGGCAATGATAATTATTATTTTGAGTGTTTATTATTGCACTAGTTTAGCTTTAAAAGCAAATATTTTCTACAATTGCCTATAATTTTTATTTCAACTACATTTAACTATGCTAAGGAAGAACTTTCCCTAGAGTATTACTGCTTGTAACTATGTTTTATTTTTTGTTTATATAACTGATGTTTTCTAACTTACCAATTGCATTTTGGGATCTGCCCTATGCATTCTGAGCAGCATAACTGTGCTTTTACTTCTATTCCTTCAAGCAAGTGTTATCATTAGGTCAGGTAAAGTACTGATGATTTTAAATGAGTACAGGAGACTTACAGGGTGTAAAACAGAATACTGCAACAAAATATAGTGTTTTCAGTAGCTACTGAAAATTTTGTCATTGTGAAGGTGCTTGCTAACAAGCTATGTATCTAAAATGTAGGGTGACTGGCAGGGTCTGAAGGTTACTGCTAGGACACCGTGTCCTTGCCCAGCTCCTGCCTCAGGGTTTCCCCCGCCTACCCACAGCCCAGGTCCTCATGTCAGCTACGCAGGTCCTTCAGTCCCTGCCTCCATGACACCACAACAGTGATGATCTGCAGCTCGCACATCCCTGTCCTGATTTACCATAGGTAGTGTTGAGCCAGGCCCACGTATGGCCCATGTCCTGGCCCAGCCTTATTCCAGCCCTATCCCTATGGAATTGCCCAGTGCCAGGGGCTGGAGCTGTCCTAGTGTCCCAGCTGCCCTGCTCCTGGCTGGGATGGTGAGATGGACTCTGGCTGCCAGACTCCAAGGGAGCTCCCAAGTTCAGTGAACCACTAGCCTGCACAATGCCCTGGCAATGGCTTAGAATCTCCAATGTAAATTATCACAATCAACTGATATACTGTACATATCTTGCAAAAAGGGTTTTTAAGTGGAATTTATCAGAGAAGAGTGGAAAGATCGATAAATCATATGGCTGTTTTGCCCAATCCACTGAACGATCAGTTCATTAATTTTGTATATCTTTCTTCCATTCCAGAAATAACACATTTCTTTCAGATCATGAACATATTACTACATAACTAGAATCCTAGAGTTATAAGTATAATTAATGATTAAAAAAACCCTATGAGTTCACTGAGATTAAGTAGAATGTTTAGAGAGTGTTTCCACATTTTGCAGCACTTTATTGTCCCTCTAACAGGCTAGAAGACAAAATTTTGATACTGTGCCTAGAAACAGAATGTCCATGACCTGTGTGGGAATTTCCAGGCAGCATTAGGTTTTCCTAAGAAGGAAAATTGTTTGCCTGATCCTTCTGCATTAGATTTTTCTTTCCTCTCCTTTCAAACCTAATGTAAACTAGTGTATGGTGTCAACAAAGCTCACTTTATCTTAGACAATATCTTTAACTTTTTCTTTTTTTTTTTTAATTGTAGTGGTTGCTAGACTTCCACAGTGTTCTAGAGTAGACATTGACTGTGAAATTAAGAACTTAAATATGACTATAAGCTTCACTATAAAGGTATGGAGAAACACCAATATTTGTTGTCCTACTCATACTCTACTGCAGACTATTTTACTAAAACATAATGCTTACATCGCTCGTTGGGATACTGAGTACAAATTCTTAGGACTCTAACCAGAGTCCTGGTTCAGTTCTGGTCAGAAATTATTATCACAAGATTCCATATCTTAAAACTTCAAGCAAAGAAATTCCTTGGTAAAAGGAAGTAGTCTTGTGCTATTTATCAAAATCCTCATGTGAAAATCCAATACTTGGCTAAAGATTGTCAGCAGCAGCATGACAGAAAGTTACAAGCAGGAGGTACTACTATCCACAATGAGGAATGAAGGGGTGGTGGAACTCTACTTACTAATGCAACTTACTAAAAGCATTCTTCACCTATCCTCATTTCTGTTTGGAAGATAACTGCTGGAGTTACCAACTAACACAGCCACTGAGTTATTCTCCCACAGAAGAACAGGGGGAAGAATTGGAAGGGGGAAAGTGAGAGAACGTGTGGGTTGAGATACAGCAATTTAATAAGGAAAGTAAAAGCTGTATATGCAAGCAAAGTAAAATAAAGAATTCATTTGCTACTTCCCATTGGCAGACAGGTGTTAATCCATCTCCTGAAAGCAAGTCTCCACCATGGACAAACATCAAAACACTGAAACTTCCCCCGTTCTTGTTTTTCCCCACAGTTTTTGTTGTTAAGCATGACATCATATGGTTTGATATATCCCCCTGGTCAGTTGGGGTCAACCATCCCAGCTGTGTCCCCTCCCAACTTCTTGTGAGGAAACATAAAAGGCCTTGATGCTCTTCAAGCACTAACCAGCAATACCTAAAAAATTCCCTATGTGATAAACAGCATTTTCTCCACAAATTAAAAATATAACAACATTTAATCTATTTTTAATAAAAAACCCTATCCTAGTCAACATCAGATCATTGTTTAAAAAGTAATTAAAAAAAATATAAAAAGCCTATGTCTGCACAATTGATCTATTTTTACTTATTAGATACACAGGCCAGGACAAGACGGTGAAAACAATTATGGAAATCATAAATAAAAGATCTTTTTTCATTCATATTACATACAGATGTATTAACAGTAATGATCACTGAACTTCTGTTCTTTAAGAAAGTGGAAAATTTTACTCAATACATCTCTTGAAATTTCCAGAACAAGGAAACAGATACAGGATTTCACTGTACCATTGAATACTATAGCTTTAAAGCTTTTCTGACTTTGGAGTTAGAATGAGGGGGAAAACACTGCTCCTCCTTGCCGTTAAATAAGACATAATCAGTGTGATATTTAAATTCTACCCAGATTTGTTCTGTTTGTCCTTCCAACACGTTAATTAGTTTTAAATTTTTTAAGTGAGAGGAGAGTTGCATTAGGATACGCAAGCACTCTCCTACTGCTGCCAAGCTCAGAGAACTCATCTCTTCTTTGGATGAAGAGCCATCATTGGCAATATTATCACTAACTTGTGTAGATTTTCATATAAATGAGTTCTTCCACTTCATTACCTTTGAAAACCATATAAGGTTCAAAAGGCATGGATGCATAAGCAACATAGCCCTGTCTTTAATATGTCTTAGTATAGATAACTCACTATGGTTCACAGAAGATAAATAAAAAATGTAACACCATGACAGTGCACATGACAGGATTGGTGTCTCATTTCAAACAAAAACAGTTTCAGTCAGACTTCCACCAGAGAATCTGTGAATCTAGCTGAAGACATTGAACAAATTGGGTGGTACAATGCCCTAGGTTCTTTCAGTGCCTGCACATAAATTATCCATTTCACATTATAAGAAAAAAAAAAAAAGTAATCATTTATACCTTGGTAACTTGGAACAGCTGTTGAAAAATCTTACTATGGTTGGGTAAAACCCCAGGGGACCTTTTCTCTTTTTTTTTTTTTTTTTCCCCAAATTTATGCAAATATTAACACTTCTGGCATGTTCACATTTAAAGTGACTTTGAAAAGTGGCCTTCCCACAGGGAAACGTACCCTTCTCTAAACAGCATTTTTTGCTGCTACTGTGTCTTGAGGCAAGTTTTGTAAAGCGTAGATATTTAAAACTGAAAGAGCCAGATACTCATCTGACTCAGAACTCAGTGGAGGAGACCAGCGACCAGTTTCATCATACATAGTGCATTACTGGCAGTCACCCCAGAAAAAGGTGTGAGATATAAATATATATCTTTGCCAAGAAAAGCACTTGTAAAACACAATGGGAGAGGAATATTTCACAGTTTTTGTCCTGTTTCAACTGTGTGTTTGAGAAATGAAAATGAGAAATAAATAAAGAAGGAAAATAAAGTAATATGAGTATCAAACAGGCATTTGACACTGAATAAGCTCAGGATGTGTAGACCTAAGAAACAGGTTTAGGGTTTTGGTACTGAATTTAAACAAAGAATACTGTTTTTCTTAAAAGCAGTGCAGGTACATTAGTACCTTAGAGGCGTAGACCAGAACACAGTGAAATCTTGTTGTGGAAGAATTCTCTCATTTAATTATGATATATGACTCAGTAACCTGTAGTCAGAAATCAGTTGTTTTAAATTCATGACTCAAAACATACAATAGTCTTCCTGTTACTATCCATCTGCATCAAGCATTGTATCAAGGTGCAAGTTGGTTTTCACAGTATCAGATACCTATTGACTAAGAAGATTAGGTAAGAAATGTTTCCTGGAGAAAATTGAGATACTCAAGTCTGATATTCTGGGAGAATAATCCCAGATCAAAGATAAAAGTTAACAGGAAACTATAGCAAGATTGATCTTAAATTATGCAAATAATTCTTCAGAGAAGTTACGAATAGATTTTATAAATACTTATGGATCCATTAAAAATATTTTTCATCCCCTCTGCTGAGATACAATGTTATTGTTTACTGGACATTACAGCTAAATTAAATATGGTGGTGTTCCATCCATGTCCCCAAATAAATTTTTTTAAAAAGCAACTTCAAAATATGCTTTTTAGCCACAGTGATTTCCTTGATGATCATTGATCTCAGCTTATCCATCAGTAAAAATTACCAAGAGTAAAATCCCAGGTAATTATTGTAGAATTGATTTATTAAAATAACATAATCTCAGTGACAAATATATTCATTCTCATTACTTTTTAACTGCATACTTTTTGCACAAATATTTTAATTAGGAATAAAATCTGAGATTCATAGATAATCAGTAAAACTTAAGAATTTATTGTGAATGCATATTCCTGCAATTTAAAAAAAAGATTATTTTTCTGAGAGACTTGTAGAGTAAATTTGTTTTTAGATTTGCAGCTTCGGATTCTGAAGCCTGAAGTTTGAGGAGGCTTCACAGTTGCTAACCCGATACTCTTATTTGTACATTGGTCATATACTTCAAGTACTTTGAATGAAAGTATGTAACATAACAACAATCTAATGCATAATATAATCACTCAGCCATACCCAAAAGTGACTACCAGAAACAATGTATTATGAAAATCTGTAAGTAAGAAAAATATGAATTTGAGGTTTTTACTTTCAGTTTTTCCATGATAATTGTGATCTTATATTTTTATTTTGTTGCTGGGAAGGTTTTCGTTTTAACATAAAAGACCATAATACAGCTAAAATGGCTGTATGCTCTGGTTTTAAAAAAAAAAAAAAAAAAAAAAAAGTAATCTTGGATTGGAAATAACTCCTAAATAGCCAATGGAATCAGTACTTGGAATATCTTTGTGGGAAAAGAAGACTTACCATTACTCAAAGGCTATAGAGAAAAAACTTACACCTTGAAAAAGATGCTACAACCTAAATTCTGATACTGACAAAATTTGATACCAAATTTACTGCATGATGGTCTGATTACTCGGGAGGTCATGCAAGATTATCATAATAGCTTTCTCTGACTGTAAGACCTGCCACACAATGTATGAATTAACAGAGGATACATGTAGAAATAATAACTTCAAGTTTAATTTTCAGCTGCTTTCAAAGGCTTTGGGAAGATAAATTGCTCCATATATTCAGGGCTAATCTTATGCAGCTAACATATCTTGACTAATAAAAATGGTATGTTCTCACAGCTTGTTGAATGATTCTGTTTTATGTCAAAGTCAGAATAGAGGTTTTTAATTTGGTCTTGGGAATTTAAAAGGTTAATTAGTTACAGTAAGAGCTAAAACTCCCAAATAAACTTTTCTTTTTAGCCAAAGGCAAGAAGACTTACTCAGTACAGCTGTTTAACAGCTATCTCATCTATAACCAAAAACGACACACTTTCAATGCTTCTTTGGACAACTTTTTAGAAGACTGTTAATGCAAAGTAGCTATGAACTGCTGGATGTTGATGAATTATGTCTATAATCATGGTAAGGAACATGATTTGTTTGAGGATTCTGAATTAGGTTTTGAACATTATATTTGATACTTTCTCAATATTTCATATTATCATTTATAGATTATTGCTAGACTTCATTCACCCTTATCCTTTACAGGCTGTAAACAGCTCATTCAGATTTTAATTTCCATGGAGCCAGATCTCTACAGAAACTTCTTTGTCTTTAAGCATATGTAAACTCAGTTTTCTTGTACTTTCACTGGAAGAGTTACTAACACATTGTAACAAGCAGCAGCATTAAGTTCTTCTCAGATAAAACTTAAAAGATGTCTGTAAGACAGCTACAACATAACTAGTCTAAGTACCAGCAATTTTTTCCTACACTTGGTTGCTTATTATTTGAGAACATGTCTCTTTTAGATCTCTTCTGCAGATTAAGGAATGATTTTCTGTCCCCTTGGAAGTCAAAATAACTGTTACTCTACATAAATTTAGGTATGCACTTCGATAGTTTGCTTGACAGAAAAGTCTAGTTATGGTCTCTCACTGTGAGGGTGGCAGAACACTGGAACAGGCTGCCTAGAGAGGCTGTGAAATCTCTTCTCTGGAGGTTTCCAGACTCACCTGGACATGTTCCTGTGTGACCTGATGAGCATACATTAGCAGGGGGTTGGACTAGACAATCCCTAGAGGTCTCTTCCAACCTCTACCATTTCATAATTCTGTGACCTAAAGAATTATTTTAATCTAAAAATTCTCCCATTATAACTGCCTCTCCAGCATTTTATAGAATGGAACATTTCTAAACAGACACACAGCTTTGTTGTACAAATTAGCCACATCATCTGCTAATATTTATCAAAAGAAATAATGTTTATTTATATAATTTGAGGTTTTCTGATTTTTCTTCTTTTTAAAAATAAAACCAAAAATATTTTTTACTCAAAGGTAAAGAGTGGCAGTGATCTGATTGGTCAGACAAATTTCAGACTCCCTTTTGACATATTTTTGAAAAAAATATCCCCTATTAATATGCAAATGGACATAAACTCAGTTTCCTGCCATGGAGCTGTATGATCTGAAGCTTTTAAATGTTCTTCAATGAAAAAGTTGTTGATACTGAGACTGTAAAAAGTGCCTCTGGAATATCTAAATAAATTGAGGTGGACACCTTGACCTTTAGCACAAGATCATCAGATATTGACATCAACTTCAAAACTATTAAAAAAAAAAAAAGACTAAAATCTTCATTAAACAGTTAAAGAGTTAAATATTTTCCAAAAAATATATCTTTACCACAGTCTGATCTTTAAATTTCTTTTCAATAAATATCATTAAAAAAAAAGAGACATGTACATGAGTATAAATGCTGACCTTGTATTAAGAATTATAATTCAAGTGACTATAACATTGAACCAATACATAAAAAAATCAGGACAGATCATAGAATCACAGAATGGTAGATGCTAGAAGGAACCTTTAGAGATCATCTACTCCAATCCCCCTGCAGAAGCAGGCTCACCTAGATCAGGTCTCATAGGAACATGTCCAGGAGGGTCTTGAAGACCTCCAAGGAAGGAGACTCCACAACCCCTCTGGGCAGCCTGTGCCAGGGCTCCCTCACCTGAACAGTGAAATAGTTTTTTCTTATGTTTAAGTGGAACTTTTTGTGTTCCAGCTTCATCCCATTACCCCTTGTCCTGTTGCTCGCTACTATAGAAAAGAGGGAGGTCCCAGCCTCCTGACACTCACCCTTTAGATATTTATAAATGTTAATAAGATCTCCCCTCAATCTCCAGACTAAACAGCCCCAGTTCCCACAGCCTTTCCTCATATTAAAGATGTTCCATTCCCCTGATCAACTTGGTAGCCCTGTGCTGGACTCTCTCCAGCACTTCCCTGTCCCTCTTGAATTGAGAAGCCCAGAATTGGACACAAGACTCCAGATGAGGCCTCACCAGGGCAGAGGAGAGGGGGAGAAGAACCTCCCTTGACCTGCTGACCACACTCGATGCATCCCAGGATGCCATTGGCCTTCTTGGCCATGAGGGCACATTGCTGGCTCATATTTAGTTTATTATCAATCAGGACTGCCAGGTCTCTCTCTGCAGAGCTGCTCTTCAGCAGTTCGACCCCCAGTCTGTACTGGTGCATGGGATTGTTCCTTCCCAGGTGCAGGACTCTGCAACTTTCCCTTGTTGAACCTCATGAGGTTCCTCTCTGCCCAACTCTCAAGCCAGTCGAGATCCTGCTGAATGGCAGCACAGCCTTCTGGGGAATCAGCCAGTCCTCCCAGTTTGGTGTCATCTGCCAACTTGCTGAGGGTACACTCTGTCCCCTCATCCAGGTCGTTGATGAAGATGTTGAACAAGACTGGCCCCAGAACCCATCCCTGTGGACCTCCACTGGTCACAGGCCTCCAACTCGATTCTGTGCCACTGATCACCACCCTCTGGGCTCTGTCATTCAGCCAGCTCACCTCACTGTCATTCTGTCATCCACCTCACTATCCACTCATCCAAGCCACACTGCTTGACCTTTCTGATGAGGATGTTATGGGAGATAGTGTCAGAAGCCTTGCTGAAGTCAAGGTAGATGACATCCACTGCTCTCCCCACATCTAGCCAGCCAGTTATGCACTCAAGATAAGCAGCATTAGATTTTTTCCCAAGCAATTTCTCCCCAAAGGAATGTATGTGACTGCATTTTATTTACTTATTTATTTAAAAACAGCAGAAGAAATGCAGATTGCCTAGGTTACTAAGGAAAAACAAAATACTAATAGGAAAACAATAACAGCTTATTATGGAAATTTGTCTATATTTATCTAAAACCTTCAGGCTATTATGAAGTGCATCATGACCTTATTATGCAAATGTAACAGTTCTGACAACATTGTGATTAGTACGTAGTCTCAGTCAAATATGCTTTGGGGATTTTTTTTAATCTTTGAGAATAAAATCACATATATTACGGCTCTTGAATCAACTAATAGTGCTACATACAGTCAGCTTCCCCAATGGGGTGTATGTTTGTTTTAGAACACCTCTATTAAGCTAGTTTTTATGCCCATGAGACTGCTTTTCCACACATTTCCCAAACACCTCCACTACCTTTTTTATCTTGTTCAGACACCCATTGAAAAGAATCCTATCAACTTATAAGGAGTCCTGTGACACAATCACCAAGCTGTACAGTCTCTTCTTTATGGATTTTACTGTACTCATATGATCAGACTCCAAGGGAATATGTTTATTCGTTAAAGTTAAAAGCTAATTGAAAGATTGCATGTTGTTCTGTGTGAGTACTGGGTCCTTTAACCTCCCTTCACTGAACACTTTAATTACCAAAAATCTGATTGTAAAAGACAATAAATATTTTTACAAGGTTTTACTATGTCTCTGCTCATTATCAGAGAAAGAAAGAAATATTAATGTCTGTCAAAATTAGGCAGTTTTCATGAACCAGCATGAAGAAGATATTAGTATAGAAACTTCTCCCATTCAGTGAAGAGCAGGATTCTCACCTGACAAAGCACTTACAGTGATGGATAAAATTCACACAAAACCAAAATGGGTTATACTGTTACCTTGAAAGAAGTATGAACTTTCCCCTTGTGTTAAACTTTTCAACTGAGAACCTCAAAACAGATCATGAACAGAAACAAATTCATTCTCTGCTTTTCACGGTTTGACAGGCAGTATCTGCTCCAAGAGCATAAAGTAGAGGAAAACACTTCTTTTTGTGCAGTAGGATAGTAATCTGTACAAGCAGATTGTTAATGTTGGTTTTTACTTTTTCTGCATTCTGTTACCCAGATAATACAAATATCTGGGTACTTGAAGGGAGACATTTAAAGATGGCTTCAAGTTAAAAAATACTGGATGCTGGAAAACACCAAGATGCACAAAAATTTAAATGGTCATCCTCAAAGAATATTACAATTCTCCATTTAGATGAGAAAAAGATTCTGCAGATTAAATTCAGTAAGTCTTCTGGACTTTATTATGCTGAGAACAGAAAGAATTTTTTGGACAGGACAAAAATCACATTCTTATTTTAATGGTTTACTAATTAAAATTTGGAATAAATTAGCTACTCAATGTAAGTCAACCTTTTTCTTTTGTAAGACACATGGATCTGACATCTAGTTTTGACATGTAAAGATGGTTTCTCCATGCCTGATGTTCACAGGCTATGAAATTGTGAGTACTTATTTCAAGCATTATGCATTCAAAATTCATAGAGAAGACTTCAGACTGTAGGAGATGTCACACTGACAGCTCACAAGCATTATATTCTCTAATTAAAAATAAAAGCTAGCGTTACTGCAAATAAGAGGTATCCAAAGAAAAACTTCCCTACATATTTTATCTTCTGTGACCCATTTTACAGGAAGACAATGACATCACGTAAAGTAGATCTTTAGTATTTCTGTCATACTAATTAATGTAATTGGAGAAATATGGCTGAGCCTTCCCTGAGGAAGAAGCAAGTACAACCTTAATGAGTTTCCTTAGTACTTGGACTTGCTTAAAAAAATAAGAATACAGTTAAGCTTATTCAAATCTAAGACTAAATCAGAATGCCATTAACTATTGTTCAATGCACTGAAGTAGGAAACTTACGCTTTTATGCTTGATGCAAAAAACATGCACTTTTAACATTAAAGGCATGAGATGGAGTAATACTACAAAGAAAGGAAAAGATAAAACGTAGATAAAAATAGATACAGTCTGTGACTTACATACATAATATAACACATGAATGCACATGAGCAGGGAGAAAAAACATTCCACCTTTGTAACATCAAAGAAAAAAACAGGTCAGAAATTCTAACCAAGCTATTTGGTCAGCTAAGCTTCTGTTACTGCTTGAAAATTATACTGTACAGCACTTCAAACAGAAGGACCTGCAATGTAGTAAGGACTCCTGCCATACAATCTTTCTGTTTATCAGCACATATTCAGATTAAGTTTACACTGCTTTAGCAGCTGTGGTCAAGATCACTCTCAAATTCTCAGAATTAATTGGTAATATAGTCATGGGGTTTTGTAAACAAAAATGCATGAACCACAAATATAGAGCTATGAGTTTATGATTAGCCCAACCATTTTTTCACAGTCTAATAGCCCGAAGTGTCAGTTCAGTTACACTAACATTCACCAATATTCCAACTTAATTCAAAGAAATCTCATTTAACACAGAAAACCGGCTTTACTGGGGGAAAGATAAAAATAAAAAATAGTTTAAAAAACCCAAGCAAAACCACCTTCCATGTCCCCAGAGTCCTAACACTGACAATCTTAGAAGGAAGAAGAATAAGGGTAGACTGTAAACATCTTGATGCCTTTGCTGGGAAGATGTGCCTGCTAGAGATTTCCTCCTGTTCTTTGCCAGAAGATTTTTGGGGTTGATGATTTTGTCCTGATTAGGCAGTTTGCTCAAGTATGATTTTGTGATTTCCTGCCTCAACTCTCTTCCTTCTCCTAGATTGACAACTGCAGCTTGATAGTGCCCCTAGTTGTCACCCACCCAACCTTCAAACGGCTATTGTTTGTCAGACAGTGATGAGGAGGAGTGAGCTGGGGAGGAGGTTTCACTCCTAAAGCTGCAGCTGGAGTAGGGGAGGAAGCAATCATTGGCCCCAGAACAAGGATTAAACCAGCAATATGCAGCTCAAGCCAAGGCCAAGACTACTGAATCCACACACGGCTGGGGAAATTACACAAATGTGGTTTAACCCCAGCCATTGCTCATTCTTCCTCCCAGCTACCTGGTGGGATGGAAAGGACAACCAAAACCATATTAAAGTTGTAGGTTAAGATAAGAATCACAGAACCAAGGAATCTTAAGGGTTCAAAAGGACCTCAAAAGGTCATCTAGTCCAACTCCCTTGCCAGAGCAGGGCCACCTAGAGTAGGTCACACAGGAACTGGTCCAGGTAGGTTTTGAATGTCTCCAGGGAAGGAAACTCCACAACTCATTTGGGTAGCCAATACGAGTGCTCTGTCAACTTCATAGTAAAGAAGTTTCTCCTTATGTTTCTTTGGAAGCTTATGTTTCTTTGGCACCTCTTATGTTCCCACTTATATCCATTGTCCCTTGTCCTATCGTTGGACATCACTGAGAACAGCCTAGCTCCATCTTCCTCACACCAGCCCTTTAGGTATTTGAAAACATGCCTTTACAAAGGAAACATGAAAACATCAGATACTGGCTGAAGAAAAAAACAGTGATGCATCTCTAAAGAGATCTGCTGCATGTAATATGAAACTAGATACTTTTTTCAAGTAAGTCATGAAAGATGACAATGATAATAATTACAAATCTAACCTATGAGAAATAAAATAATAGTGGCCTTAATCAGGTAAGTTTTAGCCTAATTGTTACAATTTTTTTGTGTTGAATTTTAATAGGACCTAATATCTAAAAGCAGAGTCGTGACGTTCTAATCAAAGACACCTAAAAGGAGGTTCTGAATAAGTGGATATTAATTTTATGCAGAAAAGTGATTCATGGAAACTAACCCTTAAATATCATTCCAGCTTAGAAAATCTTGTTTTAAATCTAGGACAGAGAGAGAAGAGCACAAGGTTATATTTGAGAGATGGTTCAGAGAACAGAAGAGGTCCTGGAGTCATGCTATTATTCTTGAAAAACAAAGGCAAAAGATAGCTGAACATAAGGATAGAAGCATTTTGCATCTTGTAGAAAGCTGTAACAGGTACTATCTGTCAGAGAAGAGGTACCAGTGGGTAATACCTTAGATCCATTGCTTCTTGTGCTACAATGCTGGTCTTCTTTAGTTGAGACATCAACAAATCAACATAGGTAGGTATATTTTTTCACTGTAGTTCACATGCCTTTTCCCATTGAGCTGAAGGAGCACTAAATTAAAAAGTTCAGCCTGAAGCCTTAGATTATGTCAGGCAATTATTCCACATGTCTAATTAACATTAGACATCTAGTAATTATTTCTCCATCAATTGTATGTTTGTGAAAAAGAGATGCAGCTATTTTGACCTTATTTTCATGTATTGCTAAGAACGTAAGCACTGATTCCTAACAACAAAATACGTCTAATGTTAATTTCTATGAACTAGTATGATCCCAAACATCTGATTCCAGAAAAGAATAAAAAGGTATAGAAGAAAACTCATAAAAACTTGGAAGAGAAGGGGAAAAGATGACATACATCAGAGGCACAAGTTGGGAAATTCAAGATAACAGTATCAAACTCCTGAAAACAAAGAGAAGAGGAATAGAAGTGTCAAGGAAAAGATTGATAGTAGTTTAGGACTCCATAGAAAGATTAGCAGAAAGATTGCCGTACTGGGATCATTTCTCAGAAGAAACTCTTCTATTTACATAGAGAGTTAGCAGGAAAATTGGCAAAACCATGCAGTATTAAAAATATCAGCATACCTAGAGTAGGAAGCCAATGTGTGGTGTTTATCATCCTTTTTTCCCCCCTCATCTGACTGATTAGAACCATAAGATTCTGAAGGGACCCCAAATTTATTGCAAAGTATGTACCTTACTGGTTATTATTAAAGATGCAAAAGATGATTCTATATACTGTAGGAGTATAAACTACAAATCAGGAAAGACTGTAAATCAGTAGTGTGATTGATGTGTAAACCATACATTTATTTAAGGTATGTAGAAGGAAGTCTGATTAGCAATTAAGGGGTTTTGCTGTGATGTATTTCCAAACCAAATCTGATCATGTAAAAAACCCTGAAAAAAGCTTCCCTTTATGAAACTTGTTTACAAGAACAGCACTCATAACTGTAGCACCATTTTAAATAAGAATATACAGTAGTTACTTCTACCCCAAAGGGATGCCATTTTTTAACTAAGATGCAGGACCATCCAGCTTGACATGCAGATATTACTCATTATTAGTGTTTTAAAAGAGAAATAACCAATAGTGAATGCAAAGGCAGCTAGATGTGTTGCTTGATGACAAATACTGAAGTATTTTTCAAAAAATCTTTTATTTGGAGTTCCATTTCTAAAACACTATAAGAAGTTCTGCAGAGACAATGAATCTACTATGAGACAAAGAGACTAATTCACAATGGTGGATTGACCACCAAGTGCCTACCAGGCTATTTTCTCACTTGCCTTCCTCAGCAGAACAGGGAACAAGAGTAAGATAAAACCTTATGAGCTGAGATAAGGACAGGTAAATCAGTTTCAAGTTACTGACAAAGGCAAGACAGTGTTGAGTCTGGGAAAATTAATTAATTTTTTTGTCAATTAAGAACAGAGTGAAACAGTGAGAAATGAAAAACAAAACTAAAAGCAGCTTCTCCCTAGCTCCACTTCTTTCCATGCTCAGATTCACTCATGACTTTTCTATCTCCTTCCACCTGAGTGGTGCAGGGAGATTGGGAAGTGGGGTTGCAATCATTTCATAACAGTTTCTGCTGTTCCTTCCTCATCATGCTGTTCCTGTACTGCAGCTTGGGGACCCTTCCACGGGATACAGTCCTTCATGAACAGTTCCAGCACAGTCCTTTCCATGGGGTACAGTCCTTCAGGAGGTGACTGATCCAGCATGGCTCCATTACTACAGATCAAATTTCCTGACAGAAACCTACTCAGATGTGGGCTGCAGCTTCCTTCAGGACACACCAATCTGCTTTGGCATAGGGTCCTCTGTGGGCCTCAGGCTGGATTTCTTCTCCATCATGGCCTCCATGGCTGCAGGGACAGGGCCTCACCATGGGCTGTAACACAAGCTTCAGGGGAACCTCTGCTCTGGCACCTACAGTACCTCCTCCCCTGCTTTACTGACTGTCGTGTCTGCAGAGTTGTTCCTCTCACATTTTCTCATTCCTCTCTCACAGATGCTGTGTAGTATCTTATCACATAGACAATGCCAACATCATTGATTATCTCAGCTTTGGCCAGCAACAAGTCTGCCTTGGAGACTGCTGAATTTTTTTCTGACATGAGGACATCTCCTGGTGTCTTCTACAGAAGCTCCTGCAGCTCCTCCCTGTCACATAAATGCAACACATTCCACCCTTTGACTCTGTGAAACACATATAATTAACTTAAGAATGTACACTCAGCACACAAGCTTCACTTAGATCAACAAAAAGAGTTGCCCAAAGTCAAAATTGCATCATCACACCACCATGAGAAGTGGGCAGTTTGTGCACACTCCACCCTTTCCCACAGTTACAACAAAAACTCCTCACATAGTGTTCTCTGACAATGTCCAGTCCATGTTTTGTCTATTACCTCTCCAAATCACTGTCCTTACTTCAAATTCCTCTTGAGCTGCTGTCTACAAGAAGGATTGTGGTGGATTGACCTTAGCTGTCTGACAGGTGTCCACCAAGCCCTTCTCTTACTTCCTTTCCTTAGCAGGACAGGGAAAGAAAATAAATGAAAAACTCATGGACTGGGAAAAAGGCAGTTCAAGGAAAGACAAAGCAAATAGAAAAAGTTTATTCTCTACTCCCCATCAGTACACGTTTTCCAGTTACTTCTTGGGAAGTAGAGTCTCAGTATACATAGTGGTTGCTTCAAAAAGCAAATGCTTTATTAATGAAAGTCCCATCACCACCCTCTTCCTCCTTTCTTTTAGCTCTTATTTCTAGAACGACTTCACATGATATGGAATATCCCTTCAGTCTTCTTGGGTCTGCTGCCTTGGCTACTAACGTCTTGGTCTACCTGAAGCCTGGTATCCTTTCAGGGAGGCTGAAGAGGCAGTCTTGATACTGTGTGAGCACTTCCCAGCAACTGTTGAAGCACTGGCGTGTTATCAATACCCTGTCTAATTACAAATAAAAGCCATATAACTGTATGGGCTGCGATGGAGAAAGTTAACTGCATCCCAACCAGATCCAACACATTGTTTCTTCATTGCCATCAAAACCAC
Organism: Colius striatus; assembly: GCF_028858725.1. Taxonomy (NCBI): domain Eukaryota; kingdom Metazoa; phylum Chordata; class Aves; order Coliiformes; family Coliidae; genus Colius; species Colius striatus. The sequence continues at coordinate 18,192,408 of NC_084760.1, read as the reverse complement.
TACAAAATCCAAGGAAAGGAGATCAGGGAAACCCAGCAAGCTCAGCACTACTTCTCCAATTAACTCAGAGCTATTGGCCCTTTGTTTTATAAAAGATTTTTATATAAAGTTTAAATAAAGTTCTTTTAAGTAAAAATTACACATATACATTAGACGTGATTACATTACACAAGGATTGCATAACTTGTAATAAACTAAGTTCCTAAAAGTTACAGGAAGTAAATTATCTTGTATTGATTCCTATACAATGCTGGTTTTTATTTGAAGCTAGAAGATATTAATTCTAAAAATCCCTCAGTGCTGTGGATTGCAATGCCAGTTGCATTATACACATATCTTTTTTTCTTAAGTATTCATACACGTGTTTCAGTAAGATCGTTTGATTCTTTCATATACAGTGAGGACTTGGGATGACATGTGGTGCAGAAAGGGCATAGCACAAAACTTCGATAATCCAAGTGAACTAAAAATCACAAAGAGGTCACCTATTATCTTTTACCACCATTGCACTTTCCTGCACTCTCTTACTATTTATCTTCTATTCTTCTTTTCAACTGTATTTCATTTTGAAGTGAAGTTATTCCTACCATCACCTCACAGCTCCCACATCTCAAAAGTATGAAGTAGATGGCTGCCTGATCCACTCCTACAGCCACCTTGAGCAGCCCATTTCTATTCCTCTCCTGATATACCTTACTGTCCTGCACTCCCGGCTCCTCCTCATGTCACAGTTGGTTCAGTAAGCTCACAGTGACTCACAAGAAAGCAGTGACTCACTGGACTAACAGTGACTCACAGGAAAGGTAGGAAATTCAAGTTACTCAGCAGAGTCCTAAAGATTCCAGTCAACTCCTGTGGGTGTTGTCAAACAAATGTATCAGATTCAACAGTATTTCATAGAGAATTAGGCTAGAAAGGATATTTGGGGTTATCTCTTCTGGTCTAGAGCCTACTTTAACCTGTAGAAAAATCAATGCATTACAGCATATTTACCCTCAACTCTTTCTCCTTTTTTTTTTTTCTGTTCACTCCAACAATATTTTCCCTGTACTTTCATTAAATGCTATACTTTCCTGAACTGATTTTTTTGTGTGTGTTAGGAGCACCAGATTTACTTGCTGCTCTTCCTCTAGAAGGAAAGGAAATTAGGAAGAAGCAGAAATAGGAATAATACGGGATTTTTTTTTTTTCTGGGATTTCACTCCTAGTACAAATTAATTGCATAAGCCCAAGTATTTTCTTTTGTCTAAGTCTTAGTTTTGTCAGTGTTACCAATGCATACAAATGCTTCTAGACTAGAGGGAATTTTTTACTTTAATCTCCTCCTATTTCAGTCTGAAATCCATTCTTAGTGTCTGAAACTTTGCTTTGCAATTGCTTTCCTCTGGCTATGGCATCTATTGCCACAACCTTCACTAAGCCCACCAGTAGATAATCCTATTTCCTGTCAATACCAGTCATCTTAGAAAAAGTAATGGAAGCTTCACTGCTACAAGAGAAATTAATAAAAGTGAAACTCAATAGTTTGGGTCTCCATTGTTGGCTTTACTGGAGATTTGTTGCATAACTTCAGCGAGACATATTGCGTGACTGAGCTTCTTTGCCTGAAAAAAAAAAAAAACACTAAGAAATCCTGACATTCACAGCTGTTTTCGGATGACCATTTGCTTCTCTGTTTTCCAATATACAACAATATGATGGCTACTTGTCATAAATACATATAAAAATAATACTCTTTGTAACAATCAAATAAGTATCTGAAGTAGTAGAAAAATAGACACTAATATGTACTGAGCAGGAAAAAATGTAACTATGAAAGTCATTTTCACGTATATTATTTCTTCATTAAAAAAAAAATCTTATAACTGTTAAAAAACACTTAAAATATTTTCCATGTTTAATATTTACTGTAAGACACAAAATATCAGTGAGACACCAAATCAAAAGAAATATCAAGACTAAGCTGAGAGACTGTAAGAAATTGGAAAAGAGGATTTATCAAAAATATTCTTAGAGGTAACAAAAATAGAAATAAATATGGACACGTCAAGAATGGAAAAAAGTCCTTTACAGAAGAAATAACAACATTGTGGGGTTTGTCATTTATTCTCCCAAGAAAATAAAGATAAAATAACTGGGTTTGCTATCTAATGAGAGTGGAATGTTATGAGAATATGCCAGATAGTAATGATGATCTGCCTCTAAACTGTCTGAAGGTAGCCCAAAAATTTTGTCTCAGATTTTAGTAAGGAGAAAAACATAGTAAAGGCAAGTGTGGCATTGAGCTCATATACAAAAAAAAGAATATTATCACATACGTAATGAGAAATATATATGAATTAATGGTTTTTAATATATTTTAGTTGCAGGACCTGATAATTTCAATCCTGCAATATTGTAAAGATTGTCACACACAATCACAGTTGTAGTAAGCAAAGGTCTTTAATGCGTTAGCTTAACCAGAGGTAGTCATGTGTAATTGCAGTAGTATATATACATATATGTATATATAGTATACATATGACCTACGTTAGGAAATATCAGATAATCCAATCTGTCCTAAGTAGTAAACAAGGTTAGATGTGGCCTGCAGTCCACTTTTTTAAATTAAGGGAGCTGAGGGATAACTTTTTGCTATTTTGACAGGGAATACATATTTTCCAGTTGTGTATGTCATGAATGCAGAGCCCATCCTTGGGAGATGGCTTTGATAATAGTAGGTGGTAAGACAGAAATGTCAGTGTAAGAATGTGTGTGTGTAAATCAAATATGTAAAACTGAGAGGAGATTTGCCTCAAAGTGATAGAATTAAAAAGAAAGTGAGCATCAGACATGTAACCAGGAAATTATGGAGAGTTACAAAGGATTCAGTCTGAAAACAGATATAAAAGAAACAAATAAATTTGTAAAATGTAGAGTGGCCTTGGAACAGGACGAGCAGCAGTGACGGTGGTTGGGCATTGCTGGACATCACCCTGTGACATCACCAGCTGTCCCTGCGGCAGACCCAGCACCTCCCTTGGGACACAGGAACAGCTTGGACCTAGCATGTGAACTGGGAGCACCCCACTTTTGTGTGTGTGTGGGTCCACATCTGGCACAGGCAATTCCCTTTTGGGGTGCCAGTAGTAACAGGAGTGCATGCTCAATTGAAGCACCCATATCACAGGATCAGAGAATCTTAAGGGTTGGAAGGGACCTTAAAAGATCATCTAGTCCAATCCCCCACATCAAGGTCATTAATGAATAGATTTGAACAGTATCAGTCCCAGCACTGACCCCTGAGGGACCCCACTAGATATAGATCTCCAACTAGATCCTGCCTCATTGATCACAACTGTCTGCCTTCTTCCCTTCTTCCAGTTAACAATCCACCTCACTACCTGATCATTCAGCATGCACTTTCTCAGTTTTGCTACAAGGATGCTGTGGGAGATGGTGTCAAATACTTTCCTGAAATTCAGATAAACCACATCCACTGCACTATCACCATCTATCCACCTGGTTACATCTTCATAAAAGGCTATCAAGTTGGTCAAACATGACTTCCTCTTTGTAAAGCCATGTTGACTGCTCCCAAAAGTACTCTTGTTCTTTAAGTTCCTGGAGACAGCACCCAGGATAAGTTATTCCATCATCTTTCCAGGGATCACAGAATCTTAGAATGATAGAATCTACATGGAAAGATCTGCATATTATAGAACCTCAGGCATATACTAGGCAGGTTGCATTTCAGTGTATGTGTGTGTGCTCTGTGTGTGTGTGAGTGATTGTATCTTTTGGGGATGCATTACAGAAGGATTGTTACCAAGGTGTAGGGGTGTGTTAAAATTTTATGTCACATATTGTGCTATATCCTTTGTATTGCTGTTATTGATCCTAAATGTATAGTTTACTGATTGATAGTTCATTGTATATTGTTAATAAATCACAACATTCCTCCTATACTGATTAGAATAAACTATGTGGACTGAGTAGTTTTTCCATGAAACAAACAAATTCAGACCTGCCTGGACATGTTCCTATGTGACTTGATCTAAGTTAACCTGCTTCTGTGGGGGGGTTGGACTAGATGAACTCTAAAGGTCCCTTCCAACCCCTACCATTCTATGAAAAAAAGGTTACATATATTGTTTGTCTTTCCTTCTCTATTTCCCTCTATTTGCTGTCCTTCAGACACAAAATAAAGAATGAAAGCCAAGTAGAATGAATCCAAAGAAAAGTCTGAGATTTAAAGGTGCGATCATGTCTAAGAAAGGTTGAAGAAGAACAATGACAAGGAATGGAGACACAATCAGTGCTAAGAAGATAAAGATCTTCATGATTTGTCAAGTCACTTGAGTTGTATGCTACTGCTTTAGAAGACATTTTAACAACGGTTTGAAGGGCATAAATGAAAAAGGACATGAAGATTAGTGGACCACACCTGACAAATTTCATTCATCCTTGAAGGACACTTATGACTTTTGTCAGACAAAAGAAGGTAGCAGATTTAATCAGTCTGGATTTCAGATTAACACTTGCTATGGTGCCACACAGAAAAAGCTAAGTGAAGACAGAGAAAAGAACTGAAAGGGAAACTGAATATAGGAAGAGAATTAACTGAAGAGCATGCATGGACAGATCATGCTGAATGAGAGCTACTAAACTGGACAGAGAAGCCTAATGAAGTTGTAACAGCATACTATTGTAGAGAAAACAGACATATAGTATATATTTTGAGGCTAAGAGTTAATTTTCTTTTTTTAAAAAAAGTTTTAACAGTGTAGCCAAGATGCAATAAACATTGTTATTAGTCCAGTTACAATGATCCTAACACTATCCAAATTATCTAATCGATACAAAGCAGATCTATTAGTAATGCTAAAAGTTGAAGTTGCTATACATCTGCTGTGGTTTAAACTCCAGTCCTCTAACAGCTACTAGGAAGAAATCTAACTCTAACCCAACTGAAACCAGGACAAATACAACAAACTTCTCGTCATCTCTTTCCTCTGCTGTAGTGTTTCCTGTTCCAATACTCCTCTATGTCCTAATAAGGATGTTTTTAGCTGGGGAATAAAGCATATAGCAAGTTTTCAGCATCCTAACATACTTACAGGGTGGCTTATGATACAGATGGTGGAGGAACTTCCTCTTGCTCAGATTTGGCCTCTTTTTTTGAGGGGGGTGGGGAGGATGAGGTAGGTTGGTTTGGGGTTTTTTGTTTGTTTTTTTTTTTTACCCCCACACGGCCTGCTTCCCTCTTCCACTGCTGCTTGGCCATGTCTTCCAGCCACCCCCTAACCCTGTACTAACAGTTACTCAACTTCCAATGCAAAACATCTCATTCTCATTCAACTGAGATACCACCAGGAGCTTGGCCATGGCTCAGGGAGGAGGCAAGTGGTTTTTTTTTATCTGTTCAGCTTTGATGACATATCTCACAAGTCCTGACACCTTGTGTCTTGGTAGCCTGTCTCTAAACAAGAAAAGGCATCTCATGGCATCTATCTTCACTATCTAAGCTACATCTTTCACTAATAATCAGATACTAATTTTATATAATATTTGGTTGGGAGGTTCACTAGAGATCAACTTTAGTTTGAGGTCTGTTGCTCAGGCCTCAGCACTTCAATGTAGCATGGATATTTTCTGAAATATTACAGAGTTTTTGACCCACCAAGTAGTCTAGCAAGATGACTGAAGGTTGGAACAAGGGCAAGAATTTCTTTCTCACAGTTACAGTGATGAAGAACTGAGCCCAAGATGTTAGCTTGGTAAAATTCCTGGGCAACTGCTTTTGAATCTAAAGAATACCATTTAGTATCCAGGTGTTCTGGGAGCTGACTGTTGCAAAAAGCCCTGCCAGGTAGCAGCCTCTTTTTATCTGCAGTCAGATGGGCTTATACCAGGTGATAGGCACCAGTGACAAGTACCTCAACTTAGGGCCTCTCACCTCCCAGCTGAAAGCAGCTATTATCACCTCGTACACACAATGAACACCTGTGAAAGTGTAGATTTTTGTGCTCTAGTATGGGTTCAATTAAAGACCACCTATTTGCATACAGAAGTTGTTCTCAGCTGTTTCCAACAGCTGAGACCACTGTTTACTGCTTGCCAGCTGATATATATTGTTGCAACCAGACATGTATCATTGTCAAGGTCTGTGTGACTATAGCAAAGTTGATGATATTTGTGATTATCAGTCTCAACCTGAAGGAAAAGATTAATAATATTTTCTAAAATAAGACACCATGGAAACATTCCGCTTTTCTGTATCTGGTAAGGAGCAATGAACAGCACTGCCTTTTTCACTGAGACTTCTGTCTGAACATGAATGACATGATATTAACATAATTAACAACTGCTTAAACAGATGGTTAAAGAACAGTAGTTCCTTAAATAGTCTTAAATCAGTTTTCTTAATTATTAATTGTTCTGGCTATAGCATTTATAAACATAATCCCCAGCATGGCATGGAGGAGGCTATGACACAGAAAAATGTAATTTGTACCTATAAGGATTTTGTGTTAGTGTTTCAGGTGAAGGTAAAGGCAAAACTCTTGCCCTGAGATCTGAGTCAAATATAGAGTCTAGGAGCAACTTTTGTTGAAATGAGGAGACTGAGATAAGGTTAGTATTTGCAAAGGCACAAGGATGCCAAAGAGTTGCTTTCTGCTGACAAATGAATAAGGTGATAATTTACCAGAATTATCCAGGAAATTAAAAGACAGCTCCTAATCACCAGCAAGTGAGGCCTGAGAAAGTGGCAGGAAGAAGACTAGCTTATTTAAAGTTATGTTTATAAATCAAATAATTGACTACAAGAGCAGAAAACTAGACTTAGTATTTGTAAAAAATTCTTTTAGATAATATGTTCAATATTCATGGGATTTTTAGATATAATCTTTGTAATTCGAAAACCTGCAGCATGTCTTGTTCTTCCTATATGAGATCTGAGGGTCAGTTTCTGTTATTACAGCAATGCTCAATAATCTTCTTAAGCTTCAGGCAGTTTGGTCCCTGCCAGCAAGCCTTTGACTATGTAGGTAATTTTAAGTCTTGTATGTATCAAGAAATCTACAGATCAAACAGCACCTGAGAGGGAAGTCTTCCTGAAACAGTAAGGTACAATTTGGGTGATAAAGTCCTTCTGTGGCTTTAATTCAAAATCCTTTTGAAATTCTTTCTGAGTTATGAGAGTGGGGAAAATATTCAATTCTCATTGTAGAAGTGATCCAAGGGCAGTCACACTTCTGAGAACAAAGCTAGAGCAAAATCACCCTCAGTTCAAAAACCTGACATGGGCAAAATCCTAGCTGATAATTTTTTTAGTGGATTAGAGAGGATTAGAGAAGAGAGAGAAGTAGAATAAAAATAAGAAGATAAGAAATTTTTCTTTCAGTCACTTCTGAGCATGGTAAATTGGAACCTCTACAATTTTCACAATGCAAAATGAAACACTCTCCTTTTTGATACCTTACAACCCAAGCATCCAGACTGGGCAGCAGTACTTGCAGGTTATTGTTGGAATGCAGCCAGGCCTCAAAAGAAAGAAAAGAAAGTGAAACCAAATACAGGTATTTAAATATTTTTAAATAATTGACTGTGGTTTGGTTTTTTTTTTTCCCCCTGCTGTTGTGGTTAACACACTTTCTTGATTTTTTTTTTTTTCCTGTGTATAATTTAATTAATGAAGTTTTAATATGGTGGTGATGCAGTATGACTTTCTACTGGATGGAGTTAGTTTTATGTCTTTTTAAAATCCTGTATTAACAATCATTAAGTTGCACTTGCATTCATCATAACTTGGTAACCAGTGGAAAAATCAGCTCATAGATTTTACTGATACTCTTTACTTTGTGTGTGTCTGTATGCTTCAGTACTGCTATCTTCAAACTTTCACTATTGTGTACTTGTCAGTAGTGTGTGTGTGTGTGTGTCTTAAATGGAACCTTTTTCTCTCATAGAAACATATTGACAGGTTTGGGGCTTTTTTTTCCCCTTTCATTTTGTTTTTTGCTATCCAAATATTTATTTGCATTCTAGTTCTGAGTGTTATTTCATTTCCTCAAAACTGATGGAGACTAGACATTGCAATAAAAGAGAAGAAAATAATAAACTTTAAGAATGTATAGCAGGTTGATAACATACAGACAAATGTAACGTGTGTAACTTGAGATTGATTGCAATTAATTATTCTAAATTAACTGTTAATTCTAAATTTTGTTTTGTTGGGTTTTTTTGTTTGGGTTTGGTTTTTTTTTTTTTTGGTTTTTTGGTTTTTTTTGTGGGGCTATGAACTGGTGGTTCAGATCTTCCCTGTCGAGATACTTAAGAAAAAGCTTTGGCTTCCTAATCAGCCTAGGGTACTTGTAATGAAAATAATATTTCACTCTTGTTTGCAAAAAGCACACGTATGTAGGTCATGTGAAGGATATTAAATACTATGTAATTGTATCTCTTTTGATACATGTTCTAAATTCAGTTCTGTAGACACTTGCTTCTACTTATTAATTGCATAATTCAAAATATGCTGTTTTCTGGTCTGTACACTTACAACCTTGTGACTGAATGAATATGGTAAGTCACTCTCTAGTGAATCATAGAGTCTTAAGGGTTGGAAGGGACCTCAAGTAGTGAAGGTGCATTTGTGCTAAAATGAAGTAGTTGAAGGGGGAGCCCAAATCCTACTCTATTGTCAGAGTAACCTCTGCCAGAGGAGTTGTAACAAGTAGTTGTAAAGCTGGAGAAAATACAGCTTCTGATAACTTAAGGGAAAATTAATCAGGATCCCTTGATGGTTAAGAGCATGTTCAAGAATCTTTATTTTACTCCTTGAGATGAATTAAACACAAATGTTTGCTTAAATACATTTTCAAAAAATGTTAATGAACAGAGTCTTACCATTATAAGCAGTCCTAAGTGGTCTACAAAGATATATCACAAACCAATTCCTTCTAAACACTTATACCAGAATCAATCCTGTGAGTGTTGACACAGGGTGCCTCAGCTTGGCATTGAGTACATCCCCCATGACTATCTCTGCTACCCAAAGGTATAACCTGAGTGTTTTCCTTAGACAATGTCTATAAGACAATGCTATGGCCATTTCTTATGTTGTCACCAAGGAAAATATCACTTAATTAAAGGAAATGATTATATTTTTTAAGTTTATCTTCTTCCAGCCACTTTAAACACTTCTGGCAGCTGGGTTTTATTTTTCTTCATGCCAAATGACTTCAGGTGGACAGGATGAAGCTCACTTTGTGTCACCAGGAACGTAAGATTTAATTGCTCACAATCTAATTCTGATTTAGGGCTTTGTGGTAGAACAGCAACATTGCTGTGATGTATTGAAAAACAATCATTGACAATGGCCAGGAACAAAAACCTAGGCAAAGACTGAAAGAGGTAAGAAGCATCTTGTGATATTTCCGTAAGTATTTCTATGATTAAAACTACCAGTCAGATTTTTGCTACTCTATGTAGAGAGCTTAGAGGTGCCTTAATGAGAGAAGTCCAATATCCTTATTTTTAATTCGTCTATTAGAAAGGCGATTGGAAAAAACTCTCAACATTATGTTGCAGTACTCTGTATTTAAACCTGATGCAATTTTATTAAGAGTAGCAAATAGCGCTCATGACTCTTTCCTATGGAAAAGAATCCAAACAAACCAAAATCAAGAGAAAAATCACACCTGTAAACACAAAACCAAACCAAAACACAAATATGAAATACATTAAAGGAAATAAAAAACCAGAAATCAGAAAACCTGTAGCAATGCAATGAAGTATATCAGGCCAATTTTTTTGTTCATAAGGAAACAGAATTATTTGGATTAAATAAAAATATAAAATACTGTTTTATAATGTTTGTAGAGTTCTGTTGTGCCCACTTTGCAGTGGTGTCATGCTAGAGTGAAAAGAAACAGATTTTAAATATATAAATAAGACTTTTTCTTTATTTTTGCTTGGTTGAATATTTATATTTTGATAAAATTCACCCACTGTAGTAACATACACATTTTAACTTTAATCTTCATCAAAATAAGCTATGTTTCAGACAGGTATGTAACAGTCGATCTATCTAACAATCCATCCATCCAAGTTTGTACTCTAAATTCCTCATTAGAGTATCTGAGAGCCTCTTGCCAGACATAAAAGTATAACTGCTATGTTTTCTCTTTCAGTCTTTTTTCCATACCCACTACATTGCTATAGCTGTAATAGCTATGTAGTTATAATTCATTTTGCAGGATGGTTGAGAATATCAGATGGTACAAACTAAAGAACTCATTAGAGCCTCTACCCATAAAACTACTGAGTATTAGTTATACTTACAGAGGTGATGGAACTAATGTGTAAGTGTGTTCCATCATCCATCTACATAGGTTCACATATTGACAGTCTTCCCCATATTATCTGAGTGCCTCTATAATGCCTGAGCACTCCTTACTGTATTAGTTTATTAATCCTATTGGATTGGATTTCAAGTTCATTTTTTTTAGGTATTTTTGTTTTTGCAGCTCTACTTAAATGTAAATTAAGGATAATTCTACTGATCTTAGAAACATAGAATGATAGAATGGTAGGGGCTGGAAAGGACCCTTAGAGATCATCAAGTCCAACTCCCTGCAGAAGCAAATTCACCTAGATTAGACTGCACAGGAACATGTCCAGGCAGGTCTCGAATCTTCGCTGGAATAAGGTCCTAATATTGCACGGATACAATAATGGTTACATTTTAATATTGGATGACTCCTCTCTCCCCACAGGCTCCCAGGTCCTGCCAGGAACTTGCTCCAGTGTGGGTTTCCCATGGAGGCACAGCCTCCTTCAGGCATCTACCCGCTCTGGCATGGGGTCCTCCATGGGTTAGGGGTCCACTGTGAGTGGATCTCACTACAAGAGTCTTTCAGGGACTAAGCACCCTCCTCCTTTTCTACTGATCTTGGTGTCTGCAGAGATGTTTTCACATTCTCCTTCCCTATTGCTGCTGCAGTTTAGCAACTGCAACTTCTTCCCCTTCAAATACATTATTCACTGAGGTGTTGACTCAGTCAGTAATTGGCCAGGCCTGGTTCAGCTGCAGGGTCATTCTTAGAATTGACTGGCATTAGCCCTGTCAGCTTCAGAGGAAGCTTCTGGCAAATCTTTGTTTAAAGAAGCCACCCCTGTAGCCCACCCCACTACGAAAAACTTGGCCCAAGCAAAACCACTATGTAGATACAATCCCTAACAAATCTCTCTGGCATGATTCCTTCTCCAGGGCTGCAGGTCCTCATAGACTTTTCCAATGTGAGTCTCCTCCTCCGCAGCAGCAGAACTCCTGGCACATTCTGCAGCAATGCTGCCTTCCCTTCAACATCACAGCCACCCCTTCTGCCATAGGGTCCTCCACAAGCTCACAGCAGACCCCAGCTCCATTGTTGCCCTCCATGAGTTGCAGGGGGACAGCTGCTGTCTTATCACAGGATGTAGTGGGTGGTCTTTGCTCTGGTGCACCTCCTTTCATCTTTCCTCACTGATGCTGGAGTCTGTATTGTAATTTCTTCCTCATTCCACTCCTTTCACCAAACCCGATATCTTCTCTACCACTTAAAAAGTGATCACAGAGGTGCCCAATTGCCTCAGAAGTGGGCCCAACTTAGAGTCAGAGAAAATTTAGAGTAACTTCTTACAGTGCCCACCACCACAGCCCCTTCCCTCTTGCCAGAAACAGCTCCACACAAAGCCAATACAAAAAGTAATATTTTTTAAGAAGTTATATCTAACAGTACTATAGTGATATTCCAAAAATATTTTCAGGTGTTTATTGTATATTTTTACCTATTGTAACAAAACTTTTTAGGGAAGGACTGAAATTAATGTCAAAATATATTAAACATTTAATAGCAAGTATCCCACCTCATGCCCACTATCCATAATCAGCTTCATTGTATTAGTCAATTCAGATAATGACAAGAAGCATTAAAAAAGATTTCTGCCCTTTAACAAAAATATCCTCAGGGAGAAAAATGATATTTCAAACCATTGCTTTAGTCTAAGAGTACTGCATAATGCTGGAGATAATGGAGAGAAGAAAGCATGACAATGAGGAGCTAGTCATGCAGTTTTGCCACAGCCTTTGTCAAGGGAAATGTAAAACAAATGAGCATATCTGTTCCATATCCATCAAATAATGAGAATGTCATACAAGTTCTGAGTCTGTGTCGACATAGCTTGAACAGAAGGTTAAGGAAATATTCACAAAGGGGAATGCTCACAGTTTTAAAAAATAATGTGCAGTTATTTAGGATTGTATTATAGAGTTCTTAATCCTTTTGGTATTTACTTGTGTAAGTCATCCTCTTAGAAAAATAGAACTACTTTCATGGATAAACTTCTAATAATGTAAGAGCTTCATTATCAAGCTCCTTATATTTGATTGCTATGTTTTGCAATAATTCCACAGTAACATTATAAAATGTCCAGTTTGAGAATACAGCCTGGTCCTTAACAATCTCTGGAATATATGGAATATAAGTAATACAACAGACAGAACAGATGAAGTTTTATTTGTTTGTGTTTGTTTTTGGGGTTTTTTTTAAGTCCTTTATTGCTTTTGATTTTTTTCTTGAATCATGTTGGTTTTGAAAATATTTTTCGAGATACAATTTTGAAGCATTTCAGAGAAAGAGCAAGTAGGTCATCAGTGGTGATGACCTAATTCAGAGGAAGGAATTCATCTTGGCCTTCTCACTCATTTAGGGATTTTTTATCCTCTGGGCCCTTACACCAGTTTTTCTCACTGCAGGTGGTTCAATTCATTTAAAAAATATTTATTAGATATCAGCCTTATAGCTATTATCTTTTTTAGGACTAACTACAGGAGAGAATCAAAGATTAAAGTGGCTTTTTTACCAAGCTATCTTTCTCCGTCACAAGGCATTGCCATTCAGAGACCAAACGGTCTTGGCAAAAATGTAGCTTCTACTCTACCTCTATTGAAGGCTTTAGGCACCAAGACACGGTTAAAGTGCTCAGATGTAGTCTTCCCTTCCTCCTGAAAATATTTGAAGTGTTTTGACTCTGTTTCCCATCTAACAAGACAGAAAAGGAAGGGAGGGAGTGAGGGAAGGAAGAAGGAGTCCAATGTTATATTCACAATATAGAGAATTACACTATCCCACACAAGAGTCATAACATACACAAATTCTCATACAAGAGCAAAAAGCTCCCTAGATATTATTTTAGTGAAACAATTATTTTTTTCAAATGCATTGTATCAGTCCAATGACTCCTGTTTTTCCTGAAATCATTCTCAAAAAAATTTATTCTGGCCACGTAGGGGAAATAGTTAAAGAAAGTGAGTAGTAGAGACTTGCACCTTGATATGGAATAGCCTTATGAATGAGTAATTACACAGGGTTATTGTAGATGTGAATAAAGTCAGAAAAAAAAAATCAAGATTTATAAATACATCATCAGTAGAGTTGGTGCTTTAAAATTGAGTGAATAAATCCTTGAAAAAAACTTATTTTCAAAATGCAGAGAATTTTGAATATGAACAAGCCTAAATTGCATACAGTGGATACAAACTTTACTTTGTATGTTTTCAAAACTATAAGTACTTCTAATTCCTATTTTAATAACAAGATCATCAATAACATACAGTGGTGGATTCATTCAGCAAAACAAGGTTCTCCAGTAAAAATATCACTGAACATTGCTTGAGATAAAAATTTTGATTCTTCTAAATGGCTATATCTTACAGACCTTTCTGTAGGATACAGCCTGTAGTCACAGAAATACTGCTTGAGACTGATAATTCAATTTAGAGTCATTGCAACATGATTCCTAAATACCACGTTTGAAGAGAGAAGCCAATAAGCATGTCATAGTTTCCTAAAAGTATGATAGTTATAACATCTGTTAGCTGTCCCATGATTATTTTTGATCATTATGAGTGTACAAAAAAATGCTGTACTTTTGGAAGGCACATAGAATGGTAGTAGTTTAGAATGTCACCCAAAATAGAAAAGCAGCACAAATCTCTACAATCACAGAAAGGAAAAAAAAAAAAAAATCAAAAAACCAAAAAGCTCATTTTAAGCTTTCTACTGAAGATGCCTTTTCCCAGGTGGTCAATTGCACTTGTCATCTGTTATTTTGGAAAATGCACAGAATTTAATAGATGAGGTATATCAAACTAACTACATTAGGAACATACCAGCTGTCAATATGGCTTTAGCCCAACAGTATCTTTGGGGAAAAACAAATTCCAAAATGCAGACAGTATACTATTAGTCTGATAGAATGATTATAAGTTTCACCATCTGTTGCATATTTCACAATTAATTGTGATTTGTATCAACAGATATTTTCTCAAATCCACATTTTCTTTTTCTGCAAGAAACAACAAAGCAGAACAATAACACATTGTCTCAAGTAATGATGTACCAATGTTGGAGCTAAATCACAGAAGCTTCACCTTGGTTTAACAAGGTAGATATCTAGAGTACTAATTACAGTAAATAGATCTAAAAATATGTGCCAGTACAGAAAAACTACAAATCAGAATTACCTATCTTTGATTGAAAAACTTACTGATTTTTCTTTTCAAAGCTATTCCATTGTGCATCCACATCCTACTTTGGTTTAATGTTTCAAAGTCCATCAGTTGAACACTACTGAAATTGGATTACAAAAACCTGTTTAATCAAACACAAATGTAAAAGCTACAGATATTTTAAAATGTTCTATGGCTAGATCTAAAATATAGAGGAAATGCTTGTATGTAAAATTAAATGCCCAGTCAATGCATTTAATATGAAGCATCATAACAGTGTTTAAATTTATATTAGAAAAAATAAAGAAAAAAATAATTAGATTTGAGTCTTGCGGTTTGGTTTTTTGGCATTATTTCTTCCCTATACTCTTTTTTCCACCTCATAGCCCTAGGTTGTTTGATTTTGTTTATTGTTTCATCCTTTCTTTCTTTACTTCTTTCAAAATGATGTCTATCTGTTTCCAACTGAAAGGCCTTTTTTTTAACCCAAACAACTATGGCTATGGGTCCATTACACTTAATTAGAAGTGAGACAGGACTCATAGAAGTGAATTTTGGTCAGACAAGTCTTTGATAACCTTTGCTACACTGAAAGTGTGTCAAACATTTTTGAAAGAAGCCCTAGAAATATCATATAATTTAAATTGTTTCATTCTTCTCATCTTAAACTATCATTTTACTGTACCTGAAGATAAACCGTCATGTCACTTTGTGCAAAGGGTCTAAACAGGGCTTATAGCAAGAGGAAAAACTGTAACAACAGATTCTTCATGTCACTTAAACTTCAGTTAGACATTTAGTTTTCTGAATAATTTCTCTACTTACTCACAGGTATGAGTTACCATAAACACGGAGCAGAGAGGAAGAAACTAATGTCAGACCCAAATGATCTTCAGAGGTGCCATTTTACCAAAGACTTTATATGAGGTTTGTTTTAGCACCAAAGTTATGTAGAGATTTATATAGTAAAAATAACATCTCCATTGTACCCATTGATGTATAGGTAACAGTATCACTAAAAAAAAAATAAGATAAATAGAGAAAAAGAACTATTCTATCTATGATAGGAACATATCTGCTTTATATCTTCCTTAGTAAGGAAATTGCTGCATTTCATATAGGCCTTAGTTTCCAAAAGTCTTAAAGTGTGTAAACCCAAGTAGGGAATATTGTAATAACCTACACATAGGATAAATGTTAGAAATGCAGTAGGGAGAAAAGGACTTCAGACAAGAAGTCACATCATCCTAACCAAATACAAATGAGTAAAGGTATCACAGCTATCTTTCAACAGTTATTGTGAAGATTCTCAGATATCTGATTTGTAAATAATAGTAATGAAAGAGGGGGATCACGTGAGTGCATTCATTGTTTCTGATATATTTCTGTTGCTTTATCACAGAATGCTTGAAGTTGGAAGGGACCTTAGAATGTTATTTGGTTCAAATACCTTCTCAAGAAGGGACACCTAGAGCCATTCATCGTGTTCAGACTTTTTTTAGTATTTCTATGAAGGGACACTCTGCAGCCTCCCTATCTTGACTATCAACCTCACCTCTATTTTATCTCATTGAACAATAGGCATCTTGCATTTATCTGGATTCCCAAATAAAACTATAAATAATATATATATATAATAAATATAAATAAAATCATTGAGTTGGAGTACTCCAGAGGCAAAGAGAGACCAAGAGATGGTCTTAGTGGGCAGCAGAATGACCATAAGCCAGCAATGTGCCCTAGTGGCCAAGAAGGCCAGTGGTATCCTGGGGTGTATTAGGAGGGCTGTAGACAGTAGGTCGAGAGAGGTTCTCCTCCCCTTCTGCCCTTGTGAGACCACATCTAGAATATTGTGTCCAGTTCTGGGTCCCTCAGTTCAAGAAGGACAGGGAGCTGCTGGAGAGAGTTCAGTGAAGGGTCATCAAGATTAATAAGGGAGTGGAGCGTCACTCTTGTGCTGAAAGGCTGAGGGAGCTGGGGCTCTTTAGCTTGGAGAAGGGGAGACTAAGGGGTGACCTCATTAACGTTTACAAATATGTAAACAGCAGAGGTCAGGAGGATAGAGCCAGGCTCTTCTCAGTGATGTCCAAAGATAGGACAAGGGGCAATGAGTATAAACTGGAACATAAGAGGTTCCAAAGAAATACAAGGAGGATGACAGAGCACTGGAACAGGCTCTTCAGGTGGGTTGGGGAGTCTTCTTGTCTGGGGACATTCAAATTCCACCTGGATGAGTTTCTGTGTGACCTACTCTAGGTGGTCCTTCCCTTGCAGGGGAGTTGGACTGGATGATCTTTTGAGGTCCCTTCCAACCCTTGAGATTCTGTGATTCTGTGAAAAAAGAATTTTCTTTGTCTTTCTTATATTGAAAAAAATATATTTTTTGCTTCTTCCTCTGCTATTCTTACAGTTTCATTACCTGATTAATGAAGGGAAAAGAAAGCAGAACTCTGCTGAGCTGTACACAAGTCAAGCCTTCACTATAGAAAATGACTGTCCAGTATTGAAAATTCTCTGGAAAACACAAGAAATAAAAGTGAAACCAACTTATAACACCATGTTCACTCTTTCTCAACTTCAGAGCCACATCAGTTTATGACTACTCTGATCATTGGAGGCATTTCGTGATATCGACACTAACACAATTAATTTTTCTATTGCTGTCATGGTTTAACCCCTTCTGGCAACTAACTTTCAAACAGCCTCTTGCTCATTCTCCCTTGGTGGGATGGGGGAGAGAATTTGAAAAAATAAAGTGAGAAAACTCATAAGTTGAGACAGTCTAATAGATAAAGTAAACAGTGTATACACACGCAAAGTAAAGTAAGGAATTAATTCACTACTTCCCCCATGAGCAGGTAGTTGTTCAGCCTTCTCCAAGAAAGTAGGATTCCAAAACATGTAACAGTTGGGAAGACAAATGCTGTAACTCTGAATGTCCTCCATTTCCTTATAATTCCTCCAGTTTTGTATGTTGAACTAGGTATTATATGGTCTGGGATATCTCTTTGGTCAGTTAGGGTCAGCTGTCGAAGCTGTGTTGTCTCCCAACTTATTGTGCACTCCCAGCCTACTTGCTGGAGGGGTTGGGTGAGAATCAGAAAAAGCATTGACTCTGTGGAGGGACAGCTCAATACTGACTAAAACATCTCTGTATTACCAACACTATTTTCAATACAAACACAAAATATGGACTCAAACTAGCTACTATCCAGAAAATGAACTCTATCCCAGCCAAAACCATCACAATATGATTTTTTTGTTAGTTTATTTTGGTTTGGAGTTTAGTGGTTTTTTAATTTATTTTTGGGATTTTTTTGGTTTGTTTTCCTTCAGTTTGGCAGAACAGCAAGTGTTTTCTTCTAGGACAACAGTTATTAATCTAATAACTAATGCTTACTAGGCTCAGATGAAAAACAGGGCTTTGTTTTATTGAGAATACAGCTATGTCCTTTCCAAGATGTATGATGAAAAGTGGGTATAATGACACTAATAACATTTTGAGCATTCACTCTGACAACTTTTTAGAATTTGATATCATATCTATTAATACAAAAGCTAATTTTCCCAATTGGTTTTTAAGCTACATATATAATTGTGTGAGAAATATAAATTTCTATAGAGAAAAAAATGGAGAAATATATCTGTTGCTTTGTAATTTCATTTATGTTTATAAATAATTTGGTTGACAGAACAAGAGGAATGGGTTTTGTCTAACTTTCACGTAAGGATGTGTCATTAGGAAAGACATCTATGTTTTACAAGTACAAACACTAGATTATCACTGCATCAGAATGAATGTGAGGAGAGATAATTACAAATGTACAGAGGATTTTTGTCATGTTACCTAGACACATTTCAAATGAATTGCCAAGGTTATGGTACTGCTGGCATACAGTCAAAAAGCTTTACTTTTGCTCCATGCTATAAAACTATTTTATAATATTAATTATTAAACTGTAACATTAACCAAAAGCTCTATATGGATGTGTTTTGTTTTAAGAAGACACATTTACAACAGGTTTTGAATATTTTTACATTCTGGTGAGAAACTGGAACACTATAGATAAAATTCTGTGTAAGTGAGGCACCTACTGTCATGCTCTCCTTCTCTAAGATATTCTCTCTTTCCCATTGATAAGTGAAACATCACATCTTTCTTTTTAATTATCAAGTCCTTTAGACTAATATTTTAATTCTTGGTCATTATTAGAGCTACCAGTCAACTGAGATTCGTGTTCTGGCAACAGCCTTCTCTTCACTTTCTCTTCACAAGCTCTTGAGTTCAAAGAGCTGTATCAATCATATTTTCAAGCCAATTACATTAATCCAGTTCTTTTGGATGCCCTTAACAGACTTCTGAAAATGAAAATATGTCAGCCTGCTAGGGACTCAATCCAGATTCCTCATTTAACAACAAAACCTGCCAGAGAATTTGCTGTTATCTCTCTTTTTGTCCTTTCTTCAAATAGCATCTCCAGTAATGTTCATTGTGCTCTACTTGTGAAGCAGCTTCTGCTACTTTTTTTTTTTAAGTTAACACAAAGTCTACTTAATCTGTTTATTATTTTCCATCTGTCTCTTGGATCTTGAAGTAATATTCAGGCTCCATTCCTTACGGGAGATACTACTTTCTGAATGATACAGCAATGGAACATTGTTTCACAAGCACAGATTTTGGCACAAGACGGTATTTTTTAAATCTACTGCGAAATAGAATAGTGAACTCAGATCTTCTCAGCTCATTCATTTTAATTTCCTACATTTCTACTATATAACAGAAGTTTTATTTCCAGCTCAAGAGTCTTTCGTTTGCAGGTTATTTTTTATAGAAGTAGACAAACCTAATCCATCTGATTTTGAACTGTTGGTGTCTCTTTATAGCAGCAACTCCAGCAGTTATTGTCATTCTTTTCTGCTGTGTGTTTGCAAAGAAGCACTAAGGAGCCCTGATGTTGCCACTACCTGTAAAGACTTTTTCAATGCTGATTATGAGAATTATCTCCTAACTCAGTTTGAAAGGCCACTATCCAAATGGTAGTGCCCAGACTTGTAGTATTTCTTTGATTGTTGACTTTGGAAATCTACCTCATTTTTGTTTTCAAACTGTTCCTCACTAGGTCAAGTTGCTCAGAGCTTCATCCAGCCTGATCTTGAATGTTTCTAAGAAGGGTATCTACCACTCCTCTGGACAACCTGTTCCAGCATTTCACCATTCTCATTGTAAAATAAATATTTCTTACACCGAATATGAATCTGAAGCCTGTTCAGGTCCCTCTGAATGGCATACCATCCCTCAGGCATCACTCAGCTTGGTGTCACCTGAAAACTTGGTGAAGGTGTACTCAATCCTACTACATTTGTCATTGATGAAGATATTAATGAAGCAGTGGTGCAAGCAGCCCAGAGAGATTGTGGATTCTACTTCTCTGTAGGCTTTCAAAACCCAGCTGGACATATTCCTGTGTGACCTGGTCTAGATATTCCTGATTTAGCAGATTGGATTGGACTAGATGATCTCTAGAGATTCTTTCCAGCCTCTACCATTCAACGATTCTATGAATCTATGATATTAAACAGTGATGTTCCCAATAAAACCCTTAAGGGACACCACTAGTTACCGATCTCCATCTGGACAATGAGTTGTTGACCACTACCCTCTAGATACATTAATTCAACCATTTCCTCATACAGAAAATAATCCATCCTTCAAATCTCTCCAATTTAGAGAAGGATATTGTGGGGGATCATGGGAGAGACTTTACAGAAGTCCAGATAGATCATATCCATAGCTCTTGTTCACTGTTGTAGCCACTCCATCATAGAAGGCCATTAGGTTGATCAAGCAAGGCTTGCTCTTGACAAAGCATACTGGCTGTCTCAAACCACCTCCGAGTCCTCTATCTGCAAGGCTTGCTCTTGACAAAGCATACTGACTGTCTCAAACCACCTCCGAGTCCTCTATCTGCCTTAGTATAGCTTCTAGGAGAATCTGTTCCACAGTCTTCCTAGACACAGAGATTAGGCTGACACGTTATTAGTTCCTAGTGTCCTCCTTTCTACACTTTTTAATGCATAGTTTTTCATTTCCAGTCATCGGGGACTTCATTTGACTGACATAACATCTCCATCTGCACCTTGACCTTCATGACCCTATTCCTACACAACCAGATAGCATCCCTATATTGTTCCCAGGATACCTCTTCCTGCTTCCACTGCCTGTGCATTTCCATCTTTCCCTTTAGTTTGACCAGCAAGTCTCAACTCAGCTATGGCATTCACTTACCTTGCTTTCCTGATTTTTTATACTTGGAGATCAAGAGCTTTTGCACTATAAAGAAAGAGTCCTTAAAAACCTGCCAGGTCTGTTCAACTCCCTTGTCCTTGAGAGAAATTTCCCAGGGGGTTCTTCAAAGAGCTACAAATGTGCTTTCCTAAAGTTTGGGGTTTTTTTTACTCTTCCCCTGACCCATATCCCTCAGAACTGTGATCACTGCAGTCCAGGCTGCCTCCAGTTTTGACATTCTCAATCACCTCATTTGTGTTGGTGACCATCAGGCCCATTATCACATCCCTTTTGGTAGGTCTGCCTGTTACCTGGCTTAAGAAGTTATTCTTGATGCATTTCAAGAGTCTCCTGGATTTCCTACAGCTCAACGTGTTACTTTTCTAGCAGAAGTTGGGGTGGTTATATTAAAAAACCACATTGTTCACCAATTAATGACAGGTATAAAATCCAGAAGGCTTACAGGATGGATACAGCTGCTGTTGATACGTGAGATATCTGCAACACAGCAATTCCCTGCAAACACCACACAGTGTGGAGCAGAATGGAGACTCTGCGGTCAGACTCTGTGATGATACATGGGAATGAGACGGTCCTCTAGAACTGACAAGCAGCACTTTTTGTACCCTGAGCCAATGGTCTGTCAAATCTTGACAAAATGCTGTCTTTCATGTGAACTTTGCCGATTATAATGTAATTTTATACCAAAACACATCTCCATCCCAAAGGCTCCCTGCCTCCAAGATTGAACCACTCCTCCTTTAGTCTGCGCCCTTAATTGTTTTTAAGTTCTACCTTTAAATGCAAGGCAAAAGAACTTTACACCAATTGTAATAAAGATATTTATGACTAAAGTTACTTGAACTCCACTTTGTAGGTAAAAGAAGGTATAAAAATGGTTAAAGAAAAGGGGAGTGTTGGGGAAGACACTATTGTGAACAAGTCAGGGAAGCTCCCTCACAGGTATCTTTGACTCCTGGGATCAGCTGATGGACTGAACCTCTCTTCCTGTCCCCTTGAGATGCCTTGGATGAGACTTAAACTAAGCGCTTCTGCAGGAAACTTAGAAATCTCTATAGAGAATTACTCTAACTTTTTATAGCCAGGCAGTATTTTTTAACTTTGGGCGCTGTATTGCTTATATATCTACTTTTGCACGTACTTTTTCCTGCAGACCGTCCCTATCACTGGAAATCCATAAGAACCTGAATAAATCCATAAGATCCATGAATAAAACTGCACTAAGTAGCTAGCCATCACAGTTTCTTACTGAACATGACCAAACCCTAGACTGTGGCTGTTCTAGTTCACGAGCATGACCGGACTGAAGGTGTAGTCCACTATCGGTGAATCCAGAGTCGTGATAGTTCACAAAAGGTGAACACGCTTGGACTGGTTGTGGCAAATCGGGCATCACTCAGAATTTAAATCTAGTAACACCTAATC
Source organism: Colius striatus (assembly GCF_028858725.1). Classification (NCBI taxonomy): domain Eukaryota; kingdom Metazoa; phylum Chordata; class Aves; order Coliiformes; family Coliidae; genus Colius; species Colius striatus. The sequence continues at coordinate 18,170,140 of NC_084760.1, read as the reverse complement.
TCCCACCTTGTTGAGAAGACTTAGAATTCAAGGGTGGTTCTTTTCTGCCAAACCACTCTGTCCCCTTTTAATGCAACAACTCCCCTTGATTGGGCACCCTGTAGTAAACACCAACCACAAGGTTCTCTTTTTTTGCATTGATCTCTGATTCTTATCCCTAAACATTCCACCTGCTTCTGACTACTCTTCAGAGACAGCTCTCCTCCATGCATTTCATGATGCAGAAGGCAACGCCTTTTCCCCCCCTTTCTTACCTGTCCCTTCTGACCAGGCCGTAGCCATCGATAGCCATACTTCAGTCATGGAATTTGTTTTTCTTTGTGTTACCTTCCATTGTTTCCATCAATTCTTGTAGGGATTAGTAGCAACCCAGATTTTAATTTTCAATACAGAATTCATGTTTACACAAAACATAAATCCACTGTTCTATAACCTTTTTTTCCATGAAAAGCCAAGTGTCCTGCTGTTGTCCTAAACCAAGATTGTTAGCTGTTTAATACTATAACCATGTATCTCACCTGTACCATTTGTAAGGAAATTATGTTGTTACTGACTCCCTGTCCTAAATCACAGCAGGATATTAAATATATTTTATTTCACCTCTGTAATGAAGTGAGCTCTGTAATATTATGTAATTTGTAAGATTTTTGTGAAAACCAGTCAAGAAACCCAGCAATAACAGTATAAATATGATCCATAATAGTAATGTAGTTATTTCAAATTTGAATAGCATATATATTTTTGCTGAATGTCTTGGTAATAATTACTCTTGCATTTTCTGTCATTTGTCAGGATGATGGAGAAATGCCCATGGGAAAAAAAAGGAAACAGAGGTCTACACAAAAGTCTAGTTTGAGTGAACTGTCTGAGTGAATGTTATTTACCTACAATTCATTTCATGTCTCCCACTGTTCTAGTTATTCAAAAAGTATATCTAGTAGGCAACACAGTCATGCTACTTTTAAATGTGTGACTCAAAACAGAAAGAATTTTATGCGTGACTGCCACTGTATCTGACAGTGAGTCAGAGGCCTAGATTCCCTGGACAGAACTAGGGAAGATTTAAATTTTTTAGAGTAGGATCAAAAACAGTTAACATGCTGAAGTAGTATCTGGTAAATTAACATCAAAACCAAACTATTGCAGAACTTCCACCTCAGCCCAGAATTTGTGATGAATTTTGGACAGCTGCTTCCTCTACTTTGATTCTTTAGCAATAAGTAAGATCCACTTTTAAAACCATGTAGCTGGTGCTATTTTGCTTTTTTTTTTTTTTTCAGTAGATACCAGAAGCATTTCTGCATGGATTGTTTACCTGGGTTTAGTGGTATTTTCAAGACTTGAAATCCTGCCTACTCAGGGAGAAGCCTGAGCACTCAAGTGTGGACAATGCACAGAAGTCACAACATCTTAGTCAAAAACCACAGGCTACAAGACAGAGGCAGAATCTGGAAATAAGTAAACTATCAATCAAGTGCTCAAGCTAGTTGGCTTGTATTAACATGATTCTTAGGATTATGGTCCTTGCCCCAAGGATTCTTGAGCTGACCACTGTGAAATGGCTCTGTTTCAAGAGAGACAGAGATTGATTTTTACCTTCTCCTCTCTTCAAGCAATAGCCTTAGAGGTTAAGAAATTTGTATGGGAAATATGCATATGCATATTCTTCTTTTTACCTCCCACTGATTTCCATCAAAGTTACAGGAAAATGTAGACCTAGACTTCCTAATTGAACTGCTTCTTCTCCCAGCAGAAACATATGTGCTTTTGATTTGCGTTATAGAAGCAAATCACATATTAAGTACAGCACCATAATGTTCTGCAATTCCTCGAGAAAGTACCAAATGTCTTAGTAGGAGAAAGATATTTTCATGTCAGTTTCAGTCCTTTCCTAAGATCCTTGAGGCCTAACTCACCTGGGGTCAGCATTTCACCAACATTCCACCAAAAACATACAGTATGGATTTTATCAGTCGTCCATAGTAATATATCCATAATAATGAAAAAATTTTTAAAAAAAGGAGGACCTCAATCACTCTATCATCCCTGGTGTCTGGTGTAGCTCCTTAGTTTTTTGTCCACATTTCATACATCAATTACAGTCCTGTACCATCATTGATGTTGCTCTGATGCTTCCACATCGTTGTTTCCTCCCTGACCTTGATAAGCAAGAGATCAGCGAGAGCCCTTTGAACCAAACTCTGGCCTGTTAAAACATCTGCTTATGAGATTTAATTCCAGTAGCAATAAATATCCTGTTGAACCAGAGACCTGGGACAAAGCCTGCTATTTAATGTCTAAGCAGTTTTTTGATGTCCTGGTGTTTATCTCCATACTGCCTTTAGAAGAGAATGACTCTATGTTATTTACTCTTTGATTTCTAAAACACAGGCTGTTAACCAAATTAAAAGCTAAAAAGCTACCAGCCCAAAGGGTATTGAATTTTTAGATGGAAATTTCAGTAGTTTCTGCGTTCTTGCCTAAGTACATTTAGAAGTAACAGAAGCCACTAATTGTGGCTATTTGCAGAAGCCTCTATTTGTAGAAGGTGCTATTTGTAGAATTCCCAATATATGCATTCTTCTGATCAGAAGTTACAACTGTCAATCTATTTAAGTTGCATATTACCCACTTAAATAGCTACAACTCCTGTCAGATAATTCCAACATTCTTAACCTTTTCCTGGAATAAATATATACAGATACTAAAAGTTGTGGCAGTCTTGTCCTGGCTGTGTGCCAGATGCCCACCAAGCCGTTATATCACTCTCCCTCCTAAACTGGACAGGGGAGAGAAAAATATAACCAAAAGTTAACAAGTCAAGATAAGGACATAGAAACCACTCAGCAATTAGCATCATGGGCAAAACAGACTCATCTTGGGGAGAAATGGTTTGATTTCATCAGCTGCTCCAACATGGGGCCTCCCACGATGGCAACACTTCACATGCTACCCCAACATGGCTCATCCATAGGGAAAATAGTCCTTCAGGAACAGACTACTCCAATGTGCGTCCCTCACAGGATCACATGTCTTGACAACAAATCTGGTCTGGCATATGTTCCTTTCTTCACAGGTTCCCAGGTCATGTCGGGAACCTGCACCAGTATGGGCTTCCCACGGAGTCACAGCCTTCTTCGGCTGTGGGGTCCTCCACAGGCTGCGAGTGGATCTCTGTTTACCCATGTACCTCAACAGACTGAGTACAGGGGGACAACCTGTCTCACCATGGTCTTCACCACAGTTCACAGGAGATTCTCTCTTCCAGTGTCTGGGCACCTTCTCCATTGACCTTTGGCGTCTGCAGAGCTGTTCTCACATTCTCACTCCCTTCTGCTGCTGCCACATTTCAGCATCTGCGCAGCAACTTCTTCCCCTTTTCAAATACATTAATCACAAAGGCATTATCTCTGCAGTGCTAATTGACCAGGCCTTGGGCAGCTGCAGGTCCATCTCAGATCTGACTAACATGGGTCCGATCAGCTACAGAGGAAGCTTAAAGCAGCTCTTTGTTTAAAGAAGCCACCCCTGAAACCTGGGCCACACAAAGCCATCACATATCTATGTGAAAAGATTTTTATTTTAATCTTGATTTACATTTTTAACAAATTTCTGTGACATTATTTATGTATTTTATTTATATAGTATATAATTCAACCTTTCTTTGAAACTTCTGCATGGTAGAAATTTTACAGATATCATCAGTATGTCAAGTATTGAAATTATGTCCAGCACACCTAAATAGTCCCTTTGGTGAAGATGACAGGAGCTAGAATAGAACTGTCGTAGCCAAATTTATTAAAGCTCTTCACAGGGCAGTGAATATATGCTTTAAATATATAATAAACCCTCCTTACAGATGGAGAAAAAAACCTGCTGCTGCTGCAATGACAGAGCAAAAAAGTTTTCACTTTTGTCATCTGTTAGAACCAGCAGCTGCAATGGGAATGGCATCACCACCAGCACTGTCATCACCAGCACTACTGATAAATCTGTAGAACTGGGCGGAGGTATGAGAATATTCAGAGGGAGAAAGCTTATTTAAATATTAACAAGGCCTTCCACTGTCGAAAAAGAAAATGTAATGTGTATGATACTACATGAAGGAAGCTTTTATGAAACAGAAAGGTTAAATTTAGTCTGCAGCTCCACGTTTGAGTTTAAAAGATGAGAAGCATGTGAATCTCAAGATGTGATAAAATACCACTTTTTTTTCCCCATGAACTTCTGTGGTTACAACTGTGGTGGTTTAAAGGTATAGCAACATAGGGTTTGCAGGACTAGTAATACATTTTACTAGACCAATGACTGTTTGAAAATAAGAAAAAAATATCCCCAAAAAGCTTCCAGCAACACAGACTTTTCTTTGAGCTATCTGTTCTGATCTTTTAAGACATGTTAAGAAACAAGGATACGAACAGATATTAATAGCAGAAAAATTAAATATTGTCTTTGCAGTTCATTACTAAATGGTTTTTTTCACATTTTTTATATAACTTCCTCCTATATGCTGCCAGATAAATTTATGCACAGAAAAACAAGTGCAAGAATGACAACATAAGTATCTAATATTTATGTACAGATGCCCTTCAGAAATTGGCTTACTGTAAAACTAGCTGAGGTAGTAAAAGAAATACTAGTATTTTTTTTTTTTTTGTGAAATAAGGCAAAGTTCTACCATTTTTCTCTAGCATGTTTTGTCAATATTGGATAACAACTGTTTATTGAGCTTCTCAACTGCAGACTTTTCTATCACGTACAGCTGTCAGGAGCAGCTGTCACTACAGAGCAGTTGCAAGCAGTGATATCAGGTATACAGGAGCAAGAGCGCTCTAAGCTTTGAAGTCTTGCGTTCCCTGGTAGTGCATGTACTCCAATTTGGGATCCTTTGTCCTAACCCATTCAATCCTTGTTGTACCTATAATATTCCTCCCTAGCCAACATGTGATACCTTTCTAGAATTACGTTTGACTCTATGTAAACATTTGAGATGTGAGTACTGATATTCATACTTTTTCTTCATTTCCCTCAAGGTCAAACTTTATTTTAGCATTCCGGCTACTTTTTAACTCAATTCCTCTGTCTGGTCACATCTTTCTAGCTGCTTTTCCAGGGATTTATTTTGATGCTTACCAGTGTGCCATTAGAATACATCATGAAGGTATTTACAACTTAAAATCTTTGCTTAGCAATTTTAGTTTAAGGTCTTCTTCACTGGCTTGGCAAGCCTAAGACCAAAGGGAATCTCAGTATATTCCACTCCTACAAGTTTCATGCCTTCTTCAAGTGACAGAAAAGCCAACGGGGAGACATTATTCTCACCAACAAGGATGGGCTGCTGGGGAATATAAAGAGTGACCACAACATGGTGGATTCTTAAGGATGAAAAGGGCACACAGCAAGCTCATTACTGTGCACCTCTGGAGAGTAGAGTTTGGCCTCTTCAGGACCATCCTGGAGAGAAGAGCCCAAGAAAGCTGATTAGTATTTAAAGATCATCTCTTCCAAGCTCAAGAGCAATGCATCTCAACAAAGAGAAAGTCAGACAAAAATGCCAGGAGGTCTGCATGGAAGAACAAAGAACTCCTGGACAAACTAATACAAAAAGGAAGCCCACAGAGGTTTGAAGCAAGGATAGGCAGTCTGGAATGAATACAGAGAAATTGTCTGAGCAGACAGCAATCAGCTTAGGAAAGCTAAAACCCTGATAGAATTAAATCTGGCCAGGGACATCAAGGACAACAAGAAAAGATTCTATAGCTATGTCAGTGATAAAAGGAAGACTAGGGAAAATGAGGACTCATTCCAGAAACAAATAGGAGAGCTGGTTACCTGGAACATGGAGAAGGTTGAGATGCTCAATAATTTTTTTTGCCTCAGTCTTCACCAGCAAGTGCTCCAGCCACATTGCCCAGGTCACAGAAGACAAAGGCAGATACTGAGAGAATAAAGAACCGCCCACTCTAGGAAGAGACCAGATTTGAGACCATCTATTCATCTAAAGATGAATAAGTTCATGGAATGTGATGAGATGCATCTGTGCATCCTGAGGGAATTGATGGATGAAGTGGCTAAACCAGCACTCATCATATTTGAGAAATCATGGCAACCCAGTGAAATTCTCACTGATTGTAAAAGGGTAAATATAACCCTTATTTTTAAAAAGTGAAAAAAATGAAGAGTCAGGGAACTACAGACCAGTCAGACTCACTTCTGTGTCCAGTAAGATCATGTAACAGATCCTCCTAATAAGTAACATTCCTTGGAGGTCAATATTGGGACCAACGCTGTTTAACATTTTTATTGATAACATAGACAGTGGGATTAAGTGCATCCTCACCAAATTTGCCACTGGCATCAAACTGTTTGGTGTGGTCAACATACAGGAGGGAAGGGATGCCATCCAGAGGGATCTTGACAGGCTTGACACATAGAAACACACAAATCTCATTAAGTTCAGAAGGCTCCAGGGAGAACTTACAGAAGCCTTCCAGTATGTAAAGGGGGCCTACAAGAGTCAGAGAGTTTTTACGAGGGCATGTAATAGATATATAGATATGACAAGGAGTAATGGCTTTAAATAGAAAGAGGGAAGATTTAAATTAGATAATATGAAGAAATTCTTCCCTGTGAGGGTAATGAGGCACTGGAACAGGCTACCCAAAGAGGTTGTGGATGCTCTATCTCTGGAAGTGTCCAAGGCCAGGTTGGGTGGGTCTTTGAACAACCTGGTCCAGAGGAAGGTGTTCCTGCCCACAGCAGGGAGGTTAGAATCAAATTATCTTTATGGTCCTGTCCAACATAAACCATTCTATGATTCTCTCCTTAGTAATCTGAGGCGGAACTTACATTTAAATTCCTATAGACAAAGTTAGAGCTATGAAAAGAAAAGAGTTTAGTATTTAAATAATGTTCTAATGATGAGGAGGATTTGAATTTAACTTTTCAGTTAACTGCTTTACTTCTACCTCTACATGGGCAATTTTACAGATATTGAGAAATCTACAAAACCAGAAGTTTAAAGAAACATAATGGAAATTATGTTTGATTGTTAGTTTGGTTTTGGTTTTTGTCCTATTACTGAATTTACAAGTATTGCTATTTACAAGCATTGCATTTTTTATTTTTTTACAGCATTTACAAACCTAGGACCAGAGTGCACTAGTAATCCTTTCTTGCCCCAAGCATCCTCAGTAGGAATACACATCCCCTGAGATATATATTAGATGTGCCTGTGTTCAGCCTGGTCTCTTGCTACCATAACTTAGTGAATGACCTTTCTGGGTGGGCCCCACTCCTGACTCATCACCTTTCTTTTCTAGGACTGTGATAGACCCCATTTATTTCATAGGGACAATGATTGAGCCTGGGTGTCCTACTCTGGCTGCTGGCAAAAGGAGGGTCACCCTTGTCTCCTGTCTTGCCTGTCATTGTAGAGCAGCACTCTTTTCCCTGTCCTTGTATATCTTTTGATTCATTCAAACAAAGCTGACAGATTTATGGATTAGAAACTAATTACAAGGCACACAAAAAACCAGTCAGTGCAATGTTGAGTGTATGGCAGAAATTAAAGAGTAATGTTCCACTGATTTGTTTATTAGTCATTTATTGGAAACTAAATAAAATGGATTTTAACATCTTTCCAATCAAGAAGTTATCTGTAGTATTAATTTTAACATAATTACGGAGACAAAAAATTATTCTTTTGCGTATTCACATTTCCAGCAAGTAAATGTCATAACAGATATAATGAAGATATAAACCACAGTAAAAATAGTAAGATGATAGTATCACTAAGCAACACAAAATTAAGAGAGTTATTCATGGCTGCAAAGCACTGGTGGATCACAGAAGTGTTCTGACAAACAGAGGCTGATGAAAACAGTAACAAAGGAAATTTGACATAGACAATTGCAAGTATAAGTACATTGAGAATAATTTTGTAACTCACCGTCATTTCAAGGTCTTGTGCAAGGTGTTCAGGTTGACTTTGTTATGTATGGGAGGGTTGAGCTAGATGATTTCCAGAGCTCACTCCAAACTCCCCCTTTCTGTGATTCTGCAATTCGAAAGTTTCATAAATGAATTCCTTGTTCTTTTGACTTTTCCAAAAAAACTGATCTGACTACTCCTTTCACTTTCACTTCTGTATATACTACAATGTACATCTCTAAGTTTCAGTTCCTACTACCAAATATGTCTAAAGACCTCTCCCCACATCACACCCTTACTTTGCATTAGCTCTCCAGACCTGAGGTTCTGCTTATGTCCACATTTGCTCATATTCAAGACTTAAATGTACAATCCTTATTTCATTCAACAAAACTATTGTGTGAGTCCTGAAATGAAGTAAAAAAAAAAATCTGTCACATAGCAGAGATTTTTGTTTCAAGATCTACCAGTATTGTATCTTTATTTCTTATTTTAATCATAGATGGTATGAGTTTGATTCTGTTAAGTCTAAACTCACAGAAAAAAAAAATCAAAGATACAACTACTGTCTCAGGATTTCTCTGAGTTAACAATCACAAGAAACTTGACATATGTCACCAAAAGTTTTCCTTTTTCTTATAAATCTGAAAAGTTATTATTTTTTGATTATTCTTCAAAGATACGACGCTTGATGACATGGACATTTGAATTATCTTTTAGGATTGGTTTTATAAGCAAAACATTATAAAGTGAAATATATATATTTACTATGTATATCTCTCTATATATGTCCTTCTCTGCATAGATATAATAATTTAAATGTATTCTACTGCTAACAGGGTGCTGCCAGTGTCTCCCCCTAATATGACCAGAAGGAAATGTCTATAGGAATGTACACTCAGAGGCAAATAAAAAAATCCAAACAGTTCCTAAAACCATAATTTCCTGCATATATTTTCATCCCTTTTAAAAATTCATTTCTTGAGGATCATTTCCTTTCACCCAAAATAATGAGTATTTTATTATTTTTATGAAGTACTTTGATCTCTACAGATGGCAATGAGACCTGCTATTAAAGACAGTCAACTACTTATGGAAATTTTATGTCTAAAGACAGAATCATAGAATCACAGAATGGTAGGGGTTGGAAGGAACTTTTAGAGATCATCTAGTCCAATCCCCCTGCAGAAGCAGGTCCACCTAGATCAGGTCACACAGGAACGAGCTCCAGCAGGTTTTGGAAATATCCAGAGGAGACTTCACAACCTTCCTGGGCAGCCTGTGCCAGGGCTTCATCAGCTTCACAGTAAAATAGTTTTTTCTTATGTTTAAATGGAACTTCTTTTTTTCCAGCTTCTTTCCATTACTCCTTGCCCTGTCACTAGATGCATCAGAAAAAAGTGATGCCCCAACCTCCTGACATCCATAATTTAGAAATGTTTGTGAGTTCAGTGACTTCTCCATCCTGCAGTGATATTTTTGAGTCAACAGGATCACCGTCACTCACTCAAAATACTGATCGATGCTATTGCTTTAAATATGTCAGTTAAAATAGAAGTATACAGCAAGTTCTGTCCTGTTAATGGAATGAATGGTTAGAAGGCTATTCGCAAATTGCAGATTTAATCTCTGTGTGTAGGATTAATTTTGCTTAATTTCCTGTATTTTTTTAAGTTAAATGGTTGTGTTCTTACTTCAGAGAAGACGGCACTTTCAATTGAGTAAGCCATCTGATTTTAAAGATTTACTCTTGAATGGGAAGAATCACATTATAAAAGTCAACTTTTCTCTATTGAGTGAAACAAAAGTGAAATTAGGCAAAAAAACCCCCTTGTTTCCTATTTGTCACTGTGTCCTTTGTTCTTTTCTATGCAAATGCACATGCACAACCCCCATATAGCTTTAATTATTACTTTCTTCTCAGAATAAAGACTGTTGTACTTATTCATCTCCAGTAGAGATAACTAGGACCATGCTGGTACTACCAAATAATTAATTACTCTTAGGTACATGGATTTACGTGAGAATCTGCAGATGAATAGTATAGGTAAGGCTCAATTCAGTTTTATGGGAAAAAGATTTGAAGTCCTAATTTGAGTGACTAATTTATGTAGACTGTGAGTTTCATGTGATGTCCCATGTTTGCCAGTATACAATGCCTTAAGAACTAGAACTTGAAATTCCAGTGAGAAGGATTTCTGATAAGAAAATGCCATTTGCAATTGGTACATACTAGGAAAATAGCACATGCTTTAAGTGGCATAATCAGTGTTTCATTATGACTGAAAGCAGCAAAAACATTGAAGCATCTGAATACTTACTCATATGGTTAAACCTGAAAGTGTAGGAGAGCCGAGATTGTGATTATATATCTTAGTTTCCTATATTTATGTGATTCTAAATATGTCTTAGATAGCTCATCTTGGCTTCACAAAATTTAAATAGGCAGCTGTCAAGAGTGGTTTTGTACATCTTATACACAAAGGATGCCTGATTTATTTCAATTAAAGCCATATTTCAAAATGTTGAACAGTCAATCTAAGCTGATGTCTCAGGATTGCTCGTTATCAGAGTCTGTTATCAGCATATAATATGATTTTAACAGCTTCCTTAGTTTAATTTTAAATTCAAATGTTCAAGGGCTGTATTATAAATTCTAATAATAATTATGACTATTGATACTCTTGTCCACCTCCCTACACCACAATTTTTAAAGTTTAGTTTCATAACACTTAGGGAATGAGTGTCCCTTCATTTAATGTTCTGACTCTACATGTTCTATTATTAAGCACTTGATACTCCTCATTTGTGGTACAAAGATTCTGTGACAGATCTAGGATTGTGAATTCCTTGTGTTCTCAGAGAAAGGTGTCCAACTTTTATGTTATCAACTCACAAACAATGGAGTAACAAGCCATATATTTATGGCATATCAAAAGTCTTTATTTGAAACATTCATCATGCTAATGGTGAATGTTTCAAATGGAGAGGTGAGGCAAGTTAGACAACTATTTAGCATTCTCTATATTAGTGGCTTTTTTGTCTCCTTAAAGTATCCTTCCTTGAGGATACTTGGTTGGTAAACACTAGATGATGTTCTATAACCATCCTGGTTCCAGACCTGTGTAGACCCTGTGTATTGTGGGAGGAGATGACATTCCTGTAGTGCACACAAGGAAGTGGCAGGCAAAAGCAGTGTGTTGATGCTCCCGTGGCAAGCCCAGTTGTGGGATTGTCTTATCTCAAGCACCTGAGTCTACTTGGTAGGTAATACAGAAAGATGGAGATATCTGGAGTGTACCTTAAGGAGATTTAAGCCTGGGGGAAAATAACCAATGTTGTGAGTTGCACGTTATAGGAAATAACATACCAGTAACTACCCAAACTGACAAAGAGATATCTTTCCAAGGAACTGGATGAGGGCAATGATTATTCAAACCAATGTGGTGTTGGCACCCAATAATCAAGCATGTTGCTTCTCCTGCTCTGTGCGATCAACATGACACATGCAGAGAAAGTCATAGCCTGTTCTTGTGGACATTTAACAGAGTGACAGAGATTCACTGAATGGTGAAATTATATCTATCTGTTAAGGCATGGGCAGTTAATGAGAATTTATGCATCTGTTAGCTCCATATAGAATTGACTTAAGAATGTAGTATACTTTGTTGATAATAAAGGATTTCGGGAAAGAGAAACAGATACAATTGGATGGTCACAAGATGTATAAATGTATAAAATTAGGTGGGACCTAAGTGTAATGCAAATCGGGTGGAGTAAAGGGTAGAGATTTGCCATGGTTTTGGCCCATCAGTGGATAAAAGACCACAATTAGACTCAAGTACCGCAGACCTGAGAATTGTCAAAGGGTAGGGAGGGCTTAATTGACACTTATGGTCCTGGACAAAACAGATCAGGGTACTGGGCTTGGGGAAGAAAACAGAAAGAAATTTAATCCAACACCAACTAAAGTATAACCATAAAACCCCAAAACTATAACAAACACGAAACAACACAGAGTGGTAAAAAGATGAAGATAGGATCACCTTCTCCCCACCCTTCCCCTCTTCCTGAGCTCAGTACCCTGATCCCTGTGTTTTTATCTCCTCCACCCATAAACGGCTCAGGGAGGCAGGGAATGGGGGTTTCAGTCAGTCTATTCTCAATGGTTTCTGCCCTTTGTCTCTCCTCAGGGCAGGCGGGCTCTGCACCAGTCCTCCCTGCATCTCAGCAGAGTACCTCACACATGCAGCAGCCCTGCACAGGCTGCTCCAATGGGCATTCATCCCAAAGGCTGCAGCTCCTCTCTGCCTCTTGTGTGGGTCTGCTCTGGGGCCCACAGGCTCTCCAGCACAGTCTGTGCCATGGCCGCCTCCTCACACAGTCTCTCACTCATCTAGACGCCCTCATATGGAGCTGCTGGTGACTCTCAGCCCTGTCATTGCCCTCCATGGATTTATGGGGTACAGCCTGCATTCTCACCATGGGTTGCAGAGGGGTCTCTGGTCTGGTGGTCCTCCTTCCTTCCTCCTTCTCTGACTACAGGGTCTGTGTGGTTGCCTCCATCTTGTACCTCCTCCCAAGTACTTCAAATTCCTGTCTTTAGGAATGTGATGGCAGAGGTTCCAGGTTGGCCCAGCCAGGCTGGGAGTGGGTCTGAACCCAAGAGCCAGAGGAAAGTCTAAGAACTCTTTATTGGGTCTTCGCTGCAACCCGCTCCCTCTGTTACCAAACAAAAGCTACTCCTTGCTAAACCATGACAAAATTATATTGGGTTTGACTGGGATGGAGTTAATTTTTTCCACAACAGCCCATATACTCCTCTGTTTTTATTTGTAGCTAGCCTATAAGTGTATTGATAGCACACCAGTATTTTGTCTGCTGTCAGACAATATTCTTACAGCATCACAGCTGTGTCTCCAGCCTTCCCCTTGAAGGCTGCTAAAATGAGATTGGGCAAGAGGATGGATGTGGACACAGCTGGGACAACTGACACAAATTGACCAACAGTATAACCTATACCATATGACATCATGTTCAGCAATAAAATCTGGGAGAAGGAGAAAGGAGGGGTGTGTGTGCATTTGTTAAGGTATTTGCCCTTCAAGGGAATGTGTATTGAGGCTCTGTTTCCCAGGAAGTGGCTGGACACCGCCTCCTTTGTTTTTGTGCATAGCCTTGGCTTTATTTCCTTAAACTGCCTTAATCTCAATCCACAGACTTTTTTTTTTTCTTTACCTGTCCTGCTGAGGTGTGGGAGTCAGAAAGCAGCCTTGGTAGGCACCTGACAGCCAATCAAGGTCAACCCACCACATCTACTTGAAAACTAGGTCCAGTACTTTGGAGTAAAATTTTAGTTCAGTGACAAATTTTCATTCTCTTTGTATATTTGGGAAAATCTAAATGATTAACAAGACACTCAAAATGAAAATAAACACAGAATGAAACTCAGGTATGATGACATTTTGGTGATAAGCACCAATTTGAATTTATCCTTAGTATAAGAGGGCAAGGATGTTTTTAGGGATGAAAGAATATCAAGATAGACAATAGTCAGAATGAAGTAGGATGAATGGGACAGAAATTATCTTTGGAATAAATAAAATGATGAATTTTTCATTTACTCCTGAGTATGGGAATTTTCTGTTACTTCATTTTCTTGTTTCCCCCAAGTAAAAATAACTTCCTCTGGAAATCATGAATTCTGAATACTTTAGTTCATTTGTAAAATAGATTGATATTTAACATTTTGGGGAAAGTTGTTGTGTAGTGTTTAGTCTCTAGATGAGGTTAAAACACAACATAAAGTTTTGAAATATTTGCAACATTTACTTGAAATATAAGACTTAATCCTTCCAGGAATATTTATAATTAAGTAAATTCTATGATCATTTATCTGCTTGTGCTATGTCTTCAATCATCTCCTGCCTGTGATCCTCTATACCAAATCCCAAGTCTCTGCTTCTCAAGGCTTCTACTATTGTACCAGACCTGTATTTCTCTTCACTACATCACCACATTAATAAATATATACATTTTTCAGTCATAAATATAATATATATAATACTCTATTTAATAAAAAAACACATTATCTATTTTATGTTCTATTATAGTAATTTATCATTATCACATTACACATTATTATTAAATGTTAAGTTATGACTTACAAGTAATTTACACAGATAATTTTACTTAGTTCTGCTTAGTTTACTTACTTCTACTACAAAATTGCTGGAAGAAATAACAAAGAGGTTAAGAGGATAGCCAACCTCTTTGCCACAGCATTGTTAAACAATGCAAAAATTATTTGAGAAGCAGATCATAGTTTGTGCATCATTCTATAGAGTGAAAGAAACAAAACCAAAGAATGAAATAGAACTATTATTGATGGTATCTGATTTTGAGTAAAATTTGTCCAAAAATCTAGACATATACTTTTTTATCAATGATCTGTGGTACAAAGCATTCCTAACTTGGACACTGTTTTTCTGTTTTGTTTTTAATTTCTTTTAGATGGGAAGGGAGAAGGAATATATTAATATATAATGATATGAATATTTAAATTTCCTCAGAATTTGACTACTGCTGCAGCCAAAAATATTTTCCTGGAGGAAAGTGCATAGGTCATTCACTCAGACAAAAGACTATTGCAAATCTATTTAAAATCCTTATAGTTACATCAAAGTCATAGAATAATTTTGGTTGGAAGAGACCTTTAAGGATGATGTATTACAATCCTGTTGTCATGGGTAGGAACACCTTCCACTAGTCCAGGTTACTCAAAGCCTTGTCCAGCCTGCCCTTGAACACTGCCAGGGACAAGGCATCCATAACTTCTCTGGCCAATCTGTTCCAATGCTGTTAGCAGTGCAAGTTCTATTCATTCAAAGGTGTAGAGAATCTAGGTAATGCACATCCAGAGACATACCTGGTCAATGCAGTACAACCAAGAGAGCTGACTCAAAGCCACCCTTCCTTTGCTAGCAACTTCCTTATATGCTGCTTCTACCCATGTGATCACCCAGGGCCCAATTGATTAACTCACAGCACCTGTTTCTGATAATTGGAAGTAGCTTGCCAGCTGTGTTAACTTGTCCCTACCATCTTTATTCAAGTTGGCTGGTCCAAGTCACATTTGTGCCTACACAGTACCTCAATATATTTACACCTTTAATCTAAATCTACCCTCTCTCTCTTCAAAACCATTGTTCTTTGTCCTGTGTAAAAAGTCTTTCCCTTAGAAGTCCTGTTTATACTTCAAAAGGCTGCAATACTCTAGGTTTAACAATCCCAATTCTCTCAGCCTGTCGTCATAAGAACAGTGTTCCAGTTCTCTGGTAATTTTCATGGCACTTATCTGGATTTACTATCACAGATCCATGTCTACTTTGTACTGGGAACCCCTGAGCTGAATGCAGTAGTTGAAGAGGAAGAAAGTCACCTCCCTCAACTTGCTGGTGACTCTGTTGTTTATGCAACTCAGGATACAATTGGCTATCTGGACTGCAAGCATGCATTGCTGATTCTTGTCTGATTTTTCATCTACCAGTATACTCAAGTCCTCCTCTATGTGATTGTTCTTAGCCCAATTATCTCCCAATCTGCATTGGAGATTGTCCCAAGCCACACCTGGGACCTTGAACTTGTCCTTGTTAAACTTCATGAGGTTTGCATGAGCTCATTCCTCAAGTCTGTCAAGATCCCTTAGGATGACATGCTTTCCTTCTAGAGTATCAACTGCATGTTTGTGTCATCTGCAAACTTGCAGAAAACACAACAAAAGTTTTATTAGAAAACAAAGAAAAAAGTTATACTTTTATTTATATTGAAAATATACAAGAATAAATAAAATTTCATGTGTTTATCAAACTGTGCTATGAATAATTCTATGCCTGTGTATTTTTGGAGGTACTGTTCTCTCTGATTAGAATTTTATCATCAAAGCTAATGATATTATTTCACTGGTAATTCCTCACTTATGTCTAATAAAAGTGTATTGATTCCAATTTTTTTACAATTGAAGTTATGGCCCTAGCCTCCACTTTGTTAATATTAATATAAATATCTCAGGAAGGTCAACTGAGATCAGTTTCAAAAAGGGTCTATACATTTGTATGGCACTATGGCAGAAGGTAATGAATAACTACTTTCTCTATTGTCTCCCACTTTTTTCCTTCATTTCTTCCTTTCTTGTTTCAGACTTCTACTCCACTCCCAAATATAATTATTCAAAATGGTAACATATATTTAAATCTTTAAAATTAAAAAGTTCCTAGAAGATCATTTCTTTATCTAAGTTTAGTGGGTTTATGCATAATTTTTTCAGGTCCTAGACTTCTTGCTGAAAAAACAGTCATGCCTGATTTACAGCATGCTCAGTTTTTCTCAAGTACTTCAGCCTTTCAAGAGACTGATAAATTCTGAGCATTTGCAGAACAACATTCTTCTAAGGTTGGAAGCTAGAAATACTAATCATAGCTGCAAGCTACATGGCCCAGCACTTCACTCACCTTTTACTTTGTTGGTAGTTTTGGGTTTTTGTGTTTTAAGTACACATAAGGATTCCTTTGACTTAATTCTTTGCTTTCAGACAGGGAGAAATACAGAACAAAACAAAAAAGGTTACAGATAACATTCACTAAAATTTAATACAAGCATTTTTGCAGGTTTTCACAGGGCACTTCTATAAGCATGAACAAGGAAATTCTCAATACAAAAAGTCTTCATCTCCTGTGTAATTTCTCCTTATAGTAGCATATGAAAGCACAGAATGTTTAATAATTGCCTGGTAGTGGAAAAGCCATATATATATTTTATTTGTTAGTGTACTGTATGTTAAGATGCTGATAAAAAGTAGATTGTGGCTAATAAGCTTTTTACTTGTTCTTTTTTCATAGAATTAGATTTTTTTTCATAGAATTAGATATGAGGAAGGTTTTTCAATGTAAGAATGGAACAGAGCAACAAAACATGTGGAGTTGCTAAACATAATTGAAATTAGAAAAAAATTCAGTAATCAGATAATGCAAATCCTTTTTTAACAAATTTATTTTAACACATTAACATTACCAAGTCATTTAGGCAATATTTTATTTTAAAAATTATACTTTTAATATTAAAATATTATCAAGTTCTGATATGACAGTACATAATAAAATGAAAAAAATATTTTATCTTCTCAAATGGCAGTTACTCCATGTTAGTTGAAAAATAAATATAAAGCCTGTAAACTATATATGGCTATATGGCTATAACGGAGATGGAAAGCTTTTGAAGATATCTACTCTATAAATGGAGGAATATATATTTTTTGTCAAAATTAAAAGAAATACCTGTTTACTTTGCTTAATATATCTTTTCTCGAGATACTCAGTTGCATCATACTGCTGAGTAAGGCCTAAATGTGACTAATTCTAGAAAAGTTAAAGACGGTAACTTTGGTCTTCTTATATTTCTCAGTGAGTCTAAGCTACAAGCTTAGAAGAAAAGCTTCCAGAGTTGGCTGCAGGCCTAGTAGAGATAAAGAAAACAGAACTACATCATCTATGCAAAATAAGAAAATAATACAAGTCATTAAACAGCTGTGACAGAAATAAAACAAGAAGTATCTCATAACACTTCTACTTATATGTTGTTCAGCTTCAATTTCTATGTAAATGATAGGAAACCTGCATGAGGTAGTTACAGATGTGGAAACATGCATCATTGAAGAGTCTGTGAGGAATCAAAATGATAACAGTATACCTAATGTGTTTCAACCTCCAAATCCTTCAGTTATTGGACCATAAAACCTGCTACAGTGAAAGCCTTGTCAATATGACCATCTTAAATGAAATATATTGTGCATCACAGTGTTCCCTAGTGTACTAAAACAGTACTTTCAGATAGTACATACATAAATATATACGCTTATTTTTGTGTGCTTTTGCTCATGATTGAATTATGAACAATTCTTAAGTTACTGATTTTTGTTTCAATGGCCTCCAAAAGGATCGAAAACCAGATTACAATTCTCTTAACATTTTTTTTTCAGTTATTTTGTTCTTCATCCATCCTCCAACTTACTTGATATATGTTACCTTTATCCAAGTTCTTTATGAAACTTTTCCTCTAAATTCCCCTTAATTGGACTATGATGTTTCACATACAAGCTACTGCTTTGCTGCTAATTGACTGCTTTTTAGTTGTTACCTAACATTCATAAAAAAAAAAAAAAGTACATGAAAAAAGGAGGAATTCTCAAAATGCATATTTTGAGGACAAAAGTGAAACATATTTTCGTAGAAATTAATCTTCATTATCTTGTAAAATATTTTATCTGAAATTGTAGAGATCTAGATTAAGGGATTCCACACTTTGTACTGAAAGGAGAATGAAAATTTTTTTCAAAAGGTGGGGGAAAAGGCCAGAAAATTAAGCAGCTGTGATTTGTAATACAACTTGCAAGAATAGAAATATCCAAAATTAAAGCAAGCCATGAATAAAGGATTTCGGCAAGTCAGCAGTAGGAAGTAAGCCACTGACTAATTATAAACACATTTCTCCAAAGAGAATACATCATAAGACAATTTCCTTAAAATTGTGCCTAGGATTCTGTATTACATTTGGAATTGATCTAAATTTTATTATAACCTATGTAGTTTAGAATTGTAGCTTTTCTTGTCTTCCATACTATTTTCCATATTGCCATCAGTGTGACCACTGCCATCATACTGAATCATACTGTGGATTGGTGCTCTTTGTTCCTTTGGTAATCATAACCATTTCAGAGAGTCTATGAATTATGTTTAATTAAACAGACAGATAAAAAGTTAGGATTTCTTTCTTCTTTTTATGACTTTCAAATTATTCATTTAATGGTCTTCAAGACAGTAGCAAAAAGTAGCTGCTGCCTAGTAGCTGCTGGAAGAAAGCTGCCATTATTTTTTCTAGGTAATAGTAGAAACTGTCCAGATGGGTTGTGGAGTCTTCTTGTCTAGAGACTTTCAAAACCCACCTGGACGAGTTCCCGTGTGACCTACTCTACATGGTCATGATCTGGCAGGGGGGTTGGACTAGATGATCTTTCAAGGTTCATTCCAACTCTCAAGATCCTGTGATTCTGTAGTAGGTTGTCCATGAAACTGCTCTGCCACTCCCCCTTCTGAACAGGGCATGGAAAGAAAATGTGAAGAAAAACTTGTGGGTCAAAATAAGGATAGATAAATTACTTACCAACCAATTACTTCTTTCATGGTCAATACAAACTTGTGGAAATTAATTTAATTTCTTGCCAATTAAGGAGAGAAATAAAAAAATGTAAAAACATCTTACCCTTCACTCCCTCCACCCTTCTTTTATTCTGTTTTTTGAAAGAAGATCAAAAAATGTAAGTCTTAAACTGTATTTACTCTTCTTAAAGTATTTATTTTATTTACCATGCAGCTTGACAAATCAAATGAATGAACTTTTAGGGAATGTTGTTAAGAATATGTTCAACATGATTATAAATATTGACAAATTATAAACTGTGTAAGAATTTGGAATCTTACTTAATTACCCCCTTTTTTTTTAACTTCTCACACTCCTTTTCCGTCAGTCCTTGTGTGTATCTTGATTTTCAGAAATAATTGTAAATGAAAGAAAAAATCCCACGAATACGGTGAATGTACTAGATATTTGTTAAATGCATTATGCATTTGTTAAAATCTGTTATCTGAAACTAAAATTCTTTTCCTCACAATCAGCTCATAAAAAGATGCAGACTATAACTACACAGATGGTGTAAATCTGTCATAGCAGACTTAATTATTTATGTGCTTCAGCAAATAAAAAGTTAACCAAGTCATTCTGATGCATTTGGAAACAAATGAAGATTTTAGTTAGTGTTTTGTTTTCTTGAGTTAAATATTTCATTACACTGTATTATTTCTGGAGAGTGGCAAAATTATTGATAATTTGGTAAGCCTAGAAATGTTCAAGTGAAAGTGTTAGTACAATAGACTTGCTTGCTTATCTCATATTTCATAGCAATTTTGCTACTAAAGTCAGATAATTAACAATATTTTCATAGCCAATTTTTGCTCTCTTAACACATACATACATATATACATATATAAAAAAATAATGAGGAAACTGTGTCTTTGACATATATATCTCTAGAATATATGTTTTCCCTAATAAAATATTTGGGCAATGATTAACAATTAAATATTAATAACTTTGTAAAACAAATACATTAATATATGATACAGGGTCTACAGAATTCATTAAGTGACCCTTTTTTTTTTTTTTTGAGATTACTGTTAAAAAAATCAAATGACTAAATAATGAATGTTCCCATCTTTATTTCATGGTGCTTTTTACTGATTAACTCAATGTAGAGTTTTGACATGAGTTACAAGTTTTTTTCATAAAAATGATTTCTAGTCAGTCCTTAGAACAATGTTTTTCATGTGCAAAACGGCATTTAGTGACAGTCTAATGTATCTCCTCCTTTTAATCAAATGGTTGTAGTATTTAGCTTAGAAATTATAAAACAGAATGTGATATTGCATCTCTGATTTGCAATGTGGGTTATTGGAGTAAATTACAATATACTTTTTTATAACAAAAGCAGAAAAAGAGTTTATGTGTGAAGAGTGATACATCTAGTTAATTTTTGAGGTTACATCTAACCTTAGCCGAGTCCTTAGTAAATTTGATCTTAGTGAAGGCTATTACTTACTTAGCCTTTAAAAATTAACTTTTAGCTGACAACAGGCTAAATATAGATTCTAAATACAGATTTAGAAACATGTCTGGACATTGATATTTTACTTCTACCTATGAATTGAATAAGAACCATCTCAATTCTGAAATTTTCTGAGCAATTATCTGTCTTTCAACAGGTGTTCTCTCTTGTCCTATCCCTGTGTGTTCTGGTTTAGCAAGGATCAGCTTTTGGCTTAGTAACAGGGGGAACGGGTTGCAGTGAAGACCCGGTAAAGAGTTTGCGGACTCTCCCCCGGCTCCTGGGTTCAGACCCACCTCCGGCCCGCCTGGGCCAATCTGGCGCCTCTGCCATCACTATTTAGGGGACGGGAATTCGGAATGCGAGGCAGGAGGTGTAAGAGTGATACAAGATGGAGGCGACCACGCGGACCCTTCAGCCAGAGAAGGAGGAAGGAAGAAGAAGCGATAGACCAGAGACTCCTCTGCAAGCCGTGGCGAGAATGCAAGCTGTACCCCTGCAACCTATGGAGATCCATGGCAGGACCGAGAGTTACCAGCAGCTCTGTGTGAGTGAGCCCGGACGGGCGAGGGACTGTGTGGGGAGACGGCCATGGCCCAGGCCGTGCTGGAGAGCCTGCACGTCGCAGAGCAGCCCCACACGAGAGGCAGAGAGGAGCTGCAGCCTTTGGAATAAGTGCGCGTCGGAGCAGCCCGTGCAGGGCTGCCATGCGTGTGAGTTACCCCACGGACTTGCAGGGAGGACTGGTGTGGAGTTCACCCGTCCTGAGGAGGGACAAATGGCAGAAGCTCTCGGGAACAGACTAACTGAAACCCCCACTGCCTGCCCCCCCGAACCGTTCAGGGGGGACAAGGTAAAAACACCAGGTCAGGGCTCTGAGCCCAGGAAGAGGGGAGGTGTGGCAAGAAGGTGTTTTAAAAAAGGCTGGTTGGACTCTTCATTGATGTATTACTCTGGGTTGTTTCATTTTGGTTATGTTTTGGGTTTTTGAGGGTATGTTTTAGTTGATGTTGCATTAAATAGTTTCTTTGTTTTCTTCCCCAAACCGAGTGGCCTGGTCTGTTTTGTCCTGAACCTTAAGCGGCAATTAAGCTCTCCCTGCCCTTGAGCAATTCTCAGCCACTTCGGTACTCCAGGCTAATCGTGATCTTTGTTCCCTGATGGGCCTAAACCAGGACACTGTGCACTCTTGAGATGATCCTCACTTCATCTTCTCTGTAATTTTCTACTAAATAGCTGTACCCAACAATAAACACCAATAAGATCCCATCTCAGCCTTCTCCTTTTCCAAGCTGAGTAGACGCAACTCCTTCAACCTCCCTGTATATCACAGTCAGATTGTACTGATTTTTGTAATGCCAGTTCTAACAAAATATGAAAGTTTCTCAAGATATTTGAAATTAAACTTATCATGCCTTTCATTGTATGTTGTTCAGTAGATTAAAATGTTCTCTCTACTTTAAAAATTATTCTCTAATTAATACTCATGTCTAGAATTATACTATAATTTCCAAATTACTTAATGAGTAAAAATTTTTTATACCAGCTTATATCTTCAAAGGAATGACAAAATGAGACAATAACTGGTAATTAGTCAATGTAGATTTTGCACTCTTTCAGTGGTTTTTTTTTCTAATGTATTTTGCTATTTGGGTTTTGTGAAATCTATTTTAATAATTCTGATGTGGAATAATTCCAATTTAGGAGTTGCATGAACTGAATTTTTATTAATATTCTTTAAGCTTCTGGTCATTGGCTACAAAGATTTACTGTTTATACATTTTAGAAGAGCCTAAATTGTTTGTATAAGGGAAATACTGATTAAGACACTTACAAACACATCACTTTCCTATTTTATGGAAGAATTTGCATCACATTTTTTCATACCTACATATTTATACAGAGTGTTTGAACTGACTGCACTCAAACTCTCAAGTATATTTGAGACACTAATTCTCCAATCTTGTTTCTTTCATATTTAAAACTTTCATATTACATACTGAATCTTAAGAGTGCTATTGACCACAAAAAATAGACTAAAGATACTCAGTCACCTTTTCATTTAAGTCTCACATTATCTGTAAGTCTTTAAATTCATTAAATGTTAATTCTATTATTTTGATCAATTTTTAGATGTGAACCACAGAGATTATAAAGTTTGATAGAAGCCCATTAACTGAAAAAAAATAACCTTAAAGAAATAGGACATTTTAAATTAAATTTTGTAAATATAAGCTATTATATTACTGCCTTGCTTATTGTATGTATTACAGAAATATTTTTTTTTCTCTGTACGAATTTGTAAGTTCCTCTGAAACATATGAGTAAGTGGAGAAAAGAGGAGAAGAGTGGGTCAAAGGTTTCTTGATATTTCAATATATAGTTCTACCTGAGCTATAACACTAGGAGAGGAAACTTTAACATGGAATTTCATAGTTGTTCCCACACCAGGAAATACAGTGCTCTCCTGTACTATCCTGAAAGCAAACATTCTCTGAACAACTCAGTACCAGTTAAAAGATTATAGATGAAAAATAGATTCAAAGATATAATCCAAGTTTTATCTTTTTAAAAGTGTTTTCTGAAAAAAAACCCAAAACAACCAAACAAACTTTTTTTTTTTTCTTTAAGTTAAAACTGTTATCATTTAATTTGGAAACTTTTTCCCTTCCTGACTTTTAATTGAAATTGTTGAGTGAGATCATAGAAATGGTCTAGAAGATCAATAAGTTTTGCACATCTACTAGTAGTTTTCTGCAAGATTTTGGGAAATTCATTTCATGAAACAAATAATGAGATGTCTTGGCTAAGTTTACAATGCACAGGGATCAAAATCCCACTGATAGGACCTGATGCTTTCTAAGATAGTAGATTAATTTGAGACAGATAGTATGAACTACATGAATTGCTTTTATATGGCCAAATTTGAGGGACATGACTGTTAGCCTCAGGTTTTTTTCCTCCAACAAAAAGAGCTAGAAGCTCTTGACCTTGAAAACAACTTTTTAAAGAGCTTTATTATAAGAACTAGTGTATTACATTATTTAGATAAAATTCATTTAAGTGAAAAAATTTCAATCATCTCTACTCTGTATTTTGTTGTCAAAATGGACCCATATCCACACGTTCCATAAGCAGAATGACATTAAGAAATTTTTATCAGCAGAAATAGCTATTATTTGTGCAAGCCTCCAGACCAGATCTTCTGAACATAACTTTAGGATGATATATAGTGATAATGGATCAAAGAACAAAACTGCCCACGTGTGACAATTACTGAATACCAAAAGGATACAGAACACATTTTTAATGTGTTTATGTGGACAAAATGTTAACAGCTCTTTCCTTCATTTGTTTCTCAGAACATTTCATTTATTTCCAAAGAACGCTGACTAACTCTGAAATATATAAGCAGCATTACAAGGCAGTAGATATTAAAGGATGTTTATAAAGCTTTAAAACCTTAGGATACTCAAAAATTCCTTCTGGGAAAATTTCTGTCAAAAGCAGATTGTAAAATTCAGGTCACTTAATTCTAAAGGGTAATAATGAACAATGTGATGATTTATGCAGTTTTGTTACATAATCTACAGCTTTGTACACGTAATGTACGATAGTTAACAATGGCAGGCAAAAGTGATATTTACTTGGGTAGCCATTAATGAAACCTTGTTTTGACTAATAAAGACATAGAAAGATGACCTGCTGAATTCTTGAACAATAGTCAAACCTTTGGTGTATCTGAGAGAATATGTTCAGTTATAGCACTGGGCTTTCTATTATGGTCATAGGTAAATAAATGTATACTGTTTGATTAGGTTAATATATTTGAAAAGACATCAATAACAGCTAATTAGGAAAGCAGGCTGGGTAGTGAGGAAAGCAGAAGATTAACTGAAAAGTTAGACATCATCTTAGAAAATGTAACTACGATTCATGAATGAAATTCAGTAATATGTTTCAGTTGACCAGTACTTGAAGCCCTTGGTTTAATTAAAAAATGATTAGTATTTCTCAGAACTTTCCTGTTAATATAATTGTAAAAATCAAATGTGTTTGTGGTGGTTTAGCTCCAGCTGAGTCTCAGGTACTCGTCAAGTCATTTTATCACTCCCACTCCTAAACTGGGCAGGGGAGAAAGAAATATAATAACAGGCTTGTGAGATGAGATAAGGACAAAGAGATCACTCAGCAATTAATGTGAAAAATGGGAAAAACAAAATCAACTTGGGAAGAAATGTTTTGATTTAATAGTGAACAAACAAAACAGGGTAGTGAAAATGAGAAGTGAAAACCAAATCTTAAAACACCTCCCCCAACCATTTCTTCTTCCCAGGACTCTCCTTCCTTCCCCTCCAGTGGCACAGTGGATGGAGGATGTGGGTTATGGTTAATTCATTACAGATGGACTTTGTCTCTGCTGCTTCTCAGGGGGAGGCCTTCTCACACTTCCCACTGCTACAGTGTGGGATCCCCCCCAAAGGAGATAGTCTTCCATGAACTTTTCCAATGTGGGTCCTTCACACAGACAGTTCTTCCCGAACTGCTCCAACATGAGAGTTTCTCATGGGATGCAGCTCTTCAAACTACTCCAACGTGGGTCATCCATGGGGAGAACAGTCCTTCAGGAATGAACTGCTCCAACATGTGTTCCATGAAGTCCTGCCAGCAAACCTGGTCCATCATATGCTTCTCACCACGAGTTCCCAGGCTCTGCCAGGAACTTGTTCCAGTGTGGGCTTCCCATGGAGTCACAGCCTCCTTCAGGCACCCACCTGCTCCAGTGTGGGGTCCTCCAAGGGCTGTGAGTTGATCTCTGCTCCCCAGTGGCCTCCATGGACTGCAGGGGCACAGCTGCCTCACCATGGGCTGCACCACAAGTCACAGGGGACTCTTTCTTCCAATGCCTGGACACCTTCTTCCTCTCCTTCTCCACTCACTTTGGTGTCTGCAGAGATGTTGTTCTCACATTCTCACTCCCTTCTGCTGCTGTTACAGTTTAGCAACTGCACAACAATCTCTTCACCTTCTGAAATCCTTTAATCACAGTGGTGTTATCCTCATCGCTAATTGGCTCAGCCTTAGTCAGTGGTGAGTCCATCACAGAATTGACTGGCACTGAACCTGTCAGATACTGGGAAAGCTTCTAGCAGCTCTTTGTTTTCAAGAAGTCACTCCTGTAGCCCCCTGTTACCAAAATGTGGCTACACAAAAATCACTACAGTGATTTCAGTTTGGTATAATTTGAGATTAATTCTATGATTATTTCCTCCTTCTCCCCACCTTTGTATTTCACCTTGATTTCACTTTATTCCTCAAACTCTTCCTATTCTCTTAGGAAAATGCAATTTTTTTACATCTTGAATACTTTTAAATTGCCTGGTACAAGCTGTATCTGCTAAGTCATTGAAGCTCTATGTCAAAACAGGATTTACAGGATTTTTATTGTAGTTGGGTGATTTTTTTTGTTTGTTTATTTAAATCATATTTATGGAGAATTACAGAGTTGTATGTTACTCTTAGACGTGTATTTAGTGTACAGGACAAACTAGATAGTGGTCTTTGAAGGTCTGTACTTGCACTAAAGAGTGTGCAAACAGGATAAGAAATAAACACAAAGTATATTTAACATATTTAACAGTGCTACTTGTATATATATAAGTGAAGTCTCCAGCTATGTTCAACTTCAGGACGTGATGGCATCTCCCTGGCTTGGAAGTTTGTCAGATGTCAGATCAGAGCTGGATGGCCATGGAGGATGTCCGCTTCCTGCAAAACTTCTTGACAGTGCTGTCAGGCAGCCAGAGCCAGGGTCCATCCCACATCAGCCTTGTCCCTATTCAACCAGCTGAACTCCACTGTTGGCCCAGCCCAAGTTACAGCCCCAACACATTCCAGAGAGGCCACAAGCGAACATCCCAGCCTACTCCCAGGGAGATGTCTGATGCCCAGGGCTGGGGCTGCCCCAGTGTCCCTGCTGCCTTGTTTCTGGACAGGTTGGTAAGCTGGGCCCTGACCACCACCTCAAGAGCCCCTACTGCACCTTACCCCTGACCCTAAGTTGCTGCTTGGGACCAGTAAGGCAAGGTAAACCTTGGAGTGTGGAGACAATTATGTTTTATCTGAAGAGCTTTTTAAATTGAGGGACAAAACACTTTGAAGAATTTGTGTACATTTGCTGTGGTATATGGGACTGTTACCTCCCTCACTGGGATCACAAAGAATGAGGGAAATATCCCTGCTGCTGGCAAAGAATGGAACCCTAGGGGGAAAAGAAACACATTAAAAAAATGCACTGTTTTACATTGTGTGCAAAGATTAAATCAAAGAGCTAATTTTAACCCAAATATGCCAACTTTAGAGTAAATAGTGAGAAATCTAATGTAGAAATCAGTCTTCCAGAAACCGACATTCAGCAACACAGGAAAAGCAAAATAAAAAATAATAATTCAGAAAAATTGAGTATAAATTCAGGAGAAATTAAAATATTAACATTATAGTGTATCTTTCCTAAAGTACATTCAGGAAAACGAGGTTGAACATTTGTGAGAAGTGATTATTAAATAATTATACTATTCACTTCCCTGAGCAGTCACTCCTTCTAGCATGAGTACAAGGTTTATAATGCAGCTTCTAATTATTACTTGAAAGACTTTTTTATCTCTTAAAGGCCAAAGTCAAGGCTATGGGGTAGAAAAGATTATCTCAATCTTTTCGTATTGATGAATCATAGTAAAGTCAGCGTAAGAGCAAAGTATATGAAAGCCGGTTCTCCCAAAAAATAAAGCAAACTGAAGGAAGAATGAATGAAATTGCTGAGAGAAAGAAACTGTAGAATACAAATCAGATTATAAGGATGGTTTTTTACAGCATTAGTTCATTGACTTAGTAATATTGCTGGTTTATTATCTTTTGTAAAATGATGAGGATCAGAATTAGTTTTCCTGGAATCACTGCATTTACAATAGCATTAGCTCAATGAAAAGTGACCATTAAAGTAAAGAAGTTCCATTGGGTGTACAAATGTACATTACAAAGTAAATTTCAGCATCATTTCCCTTTGGGAAGAGTAGAATTTTCACTCGCAATTTACTGGTTCTTTTACAACTCTGTAAGTAGTTGTCTGTCTGTCACATTTGCAGTCCAGAACTTCAGTCTTCAAATATCACAATTCTATTGGATTTACGTGGCAAGGTTTTAGTGACACAGGGGACTACAGAGACGGCTCCTGTGAGAAACTGCCAGAAGCTTCCTCTGTATCTGACAGAGCCAATGCCAACTGTCTCCAAGACAGACTCACCACTAGAAAAGTCCAAGCCAATTAGAAGTAGTAGTAATGCCTCTGTGATTAACACATTTAAGAAGGGGAAAAAAGGTTACTGTGCAAGACTAAACTGTAGAAAAAGAGAGGAGTGAGAATGTGAAACCAATAACTCTGCAGACACCAAGGTCGGTGGAGGGAAATGAGATGCAGATCTCCATCAGCAGCTCATGGAAGACCACACACCGGAACAGGTAGATGTCCAAAGGAGCCTGTTACCCTGTGGAAAACCCACTCTGGAGTAGTTTATGAAGAACTGAGGCCTGTGGGAAGGACTCTTATTGGAGAAGTTCATAGATCGCTGCCCCCATGGGAGAGACTCCATGCTGGAGACAATCTGCGGTGAACTCAAATTCCTTTTCCCTCTCCCACTTCACCTCTGGAAGGGGAGGACTTAGAGATTCAGGAAGAAGGCAGGAGTGGGGGGAAGGTGTTTTGAGGTTTATTTTATTTTTTCTTTATTCTTATGATTGATAATAAATCCAACTAATTTCTCCAAGAATGTTTTGTCTATAACAGTAATTGCTGAGTGATTTCCCTGTCCTTTTCTTGACCAGTGAATCAATCTTTCTCTTCTCTGTCCAGGTTAGGAGAGTGGCATTGGTGGGCATCTGGCATGCAGCCAGGATCAGCCCACCACAATACCTTTAGAAATAGAGAAAATAAAATGATTAATTTTTTAGTGCTAAAAAGATATTAGGGTAGGAACAATGTGTTTATGCTATGTTGAAGGAAATAATGTAACTAAACATTAATAAAGTTTCTAAAACTCAAATAGTTATTTGAAAATCTACAGATGAAACTTTGTACAGAAATTCAAGGAACTTTGGAAAATATTCCAATCAAATAACAATGGTGCCTGTGAAAAAAATAGTCTCTATTTTATTAAATTAAAAAAACCCCAAAAACCTATTTAGTGTACTATAACTAGATTTTGAAATTATTTTAGTGAAAGACATCCTTTTCATTACTCTTAGAACTATTGTAGATCATGAACACATTGTTAAAAGATTGTTTTTTTAAAAAGCAAAAACTTAATAAATATTAAATCAAACTTCAGAAGACACCTTTAATGCTATCCTGTAAAAGGACAACTTTTTCAAATAGATGAAATACTAATGCATCCAATCCACTAAACTTATTAATTGATCAAATATTTTTAAAGACACAGAGAAAAATAAACCAAAAAAACATCCCAGAATCACAGGATCTTAAGGGTTCATAGAATCATGGAATCATAGAATCATAGGGGTTAGAAGGGACCTTTAGAGATCATCTAGTCCAACTGTCCTGAAGAAGGCCACCTTGATCAGGTCACATAGGAACGGGTCCAGGTGGATGTTGAAGACTTCCAAGGAAGAAGACTCCCCAACCTCCCTGGACAGTCTCTGCCAAGGCTGCCTCACTCTCACTGTGAAAGTTTTTTCTTATGTTTAAATGGAACTTTTGTGTTCCAGTTTCATCTTATTACTCCTTGTGCTGTTGCTAAGTAAAATAGAAAAAAGGGATGCTTCAACCTCCTGACATCCACCATTTAGATTCTTATTAATGAGATCCTCCCTCAGTCTCCTCTAGTCTAAACAGCCCCACTTCCCACAGCCTTTCCTCATAGGGAAGATGCTTCAGTCCTCTGATCATCTTGGTGGCCCTGCCCTGGACTCTGTCCAGAAGTTATCTGTCCCTCTTGAGATGGGCAGCCCAGAATTGGACTCACCAGGACAGAGGAGAGGGGGAGGACAACCTCACTCCACCTGCTGGCCACACTCTTTTGATGCATTTCGGAATGCCATTGCCCATCTTGGCCATGAGGGCACATTGTTAGCTCATGCTTAGTTTATTATTAACCAGAACTCCCAAGTCTCTCTCTACAGAGCTGCTCTCCAGCAGGTCGACCTCCAGCCTGTACTGATGCATAGAGTTGTTCCTTCCCTTCTTGAACTTGTCCTTGCTGAGCCTCTGCCCAACAATCAAGTTGGTCGATACCTTACTGAATGGCAGCACAGCCTTCTGAGGAATCAGCCAATCTTCCCAGTTTAGTGTTATCAGCCAGCTTACTGAGGATACACTCTGTCCCCTCAGATATTGAACAAGACTGGCCCCAGAACCCATCCCTGTGGAACTCTACTGGCCACAGGCCTCCAACTCAATTCTGTGCCATTGATCACCACCCTCTGGGCTCTGTCATTCAGCCAACTCTCCATCCACCTCACTATCCACTCATCCAAGCCACACTGCTTGAGCTTTCTAATGAGGATGTCATGGGAGACAGTGTTAAAAGCCTTTCTGAAGTCAATGTAGATGACATCCGCTGATTTCCCCTCATTTAGCCAGTTGATTATGTACTGACAGAAGGCTATCAGGTTTGTCAAACAGGATTTCCCCTTGGTGAATCCATGTTGACTCCCCCTGATAACCATCTTTTCCTTCACATGTTCAGTGACAACGTTCAGGATGAGTTGCTCCATCACCTTTTCAGGGATGGAGATGAGGCTGACCGGCCTGTAGTTTCCTAGGTCGTCCTTCCTGCCCTTTTTGAAGACTGGAGTGACATTGGCCTTTCTCCAGTCCTCAGGCACTTTGCTTGTCCTCCATGATTGTTCAAAAATGGTTGGAGAGAGGCTTAGTAACCTCATCAGCCAGCTCTCTCAGTATTCTTGGAAGCATCCCATCAGGACCTATAGACATATGAGCTTTAAGCTTGGCCAACAAGTCTTTAACCTCTTCCTCATCCACTCAAAGTCATCTGTTGTCCAGACCATCCTGCTATTATTGCTGGACTGGGCTTCCTGAGGGCTGACCTTGTCTGTAAAAACTGAAGCATTTAGTAGTTCATCTAGGAACTCATCCAGGTGGGTTTTGAATGTCTCCAGAGAAGGAGACTCCACAATCCATCTGGGCAGTCTGTGTCAGTGCTCCCTCACCCTCATAGTGAAGAATTTTCTTGTATTTTTTGGAACCCCTTATGTTCCAGCTTGTACCTCTTGCCCCTTGTCCTATCATTGGAGAGCACTGAGAAGAGCCTGACTCCATCCTCCTAACATCTGCCCTTTACATATTTGTAAACATTAATGAGGTAAATGAAGTTATTTACTACTGCTTTTTTCCATTTTCAAGTATATCTTCCAAAATATTAAACATCATAATAAACTTCTAATTATCTAGTTACAGAAAGAGGTCAGTTAATTCTAAAAACAGCATATGGTAATTGATGAATATAAATCCAAATAGTGATTTGTTAAATAGTTCAATTAAGTTTATACATGAAGTTCAGTGTTAAACTGTCAGCGAAACAGTATTATTTTGAAAAGGCCAACATATTCTGTCACTTGTAGAAAAGCAGCATAAATGTTAAGTTCCTCTATTGCCCTCTGCTGAAGTGAATTAAAGACCTGCACATATGGGTTGATGTCTGGCCTGATATGTGACCTATAGTATAGATGCATTATCTAATAGAGGTTTTCTAAATAATGTTTAGGTTACCATTGATCAAATATTTGGTCATCAGAGCTTGACATTCAACAAGATATTTATGGACATTGCAACTAAACCTTCCAATAGATATAAATTTACCCTTTTGGAAAAAAAAACCCAAAAAGCTAATAAAAATCCGCATCTTTTTAGGTCTAGGTGAAAGCTGTTATTTTCTTAAAATGAAAATATTAATTCACATTTCATAATTTAAAATTTTCAGTATTCTAGGTTAGGGAGTAAAAACATTCATCAAGGAACAAGCCCTGAAATATTCTCAAAATTTTGACATTGTAAACAATGATGAGTTCAAAAGGCTTTATTTTTTTTAAATAAAATTTGAAAAATCTATTCTCTATTAAAAAATATAAGCCTCAATTCAAGAAAATTGTTCCCTTGTATACCTAAGTTGAAAATTAACCATCAATTCAAAGATTAAAATTACAGGACACTTCTGCTTTGCTTCTTTAAAAGCTCTTCTTTGATATTCTCCATGGGTAATTTTCAGCTATGGCTGGTGACATAATTTAAATATATATCTTAAAAAGCAAATACATTGAGCCCTATATGTTTCATCAGGAGATATACCTGAGATAAAGAATGGTGTAGTAATTTATAATATGATATAGAGCTAAGAAATCCCAAGTTCAAGTCTGTGTTTAATCCCCGGGTGGAATGGGGTTAATTATTAGATCATACCATATACAATTACTTTTTCTAGAAATCTAATAGAAATAGATTGTTTTTTCCCAGGAATTTGAAGCAGCAAATAACTTGAATGAAAGATGCAAATGTTTTTGTTCCACTTCTGAGAATTGATATACTGATTTTAATAATAAACAAAAGGTCAAGCCTATCAGTGATAAAAGCACTTTTTAAAAATAAATTAAAAAATGTAACAAATTATGGAAAATGCAATAGAAGTTAATGATTACTTACTTGCATATTTTCTTAAATAAGCAATAATTATTTTAATCAGTACCAGTCTTTAGTCTTCATTAATTTAACAGTGAATGTTGAGTCTCCAGAGAGAAACAAACATAACTCTAACTGGAAATTGTAAGACTAAAAGCATCAAAGAACCCTGTTAATTAAAAAACATTTTTTACCACCTTGTCAATTACGAATGCAAGCATAAAGAGAGTGCAAAAGAGAACAGAATCAGTGAGCTTTGAGTATTCATAAACTCCAAAACTCCAAAGCAAATAAGTCCAAATAATGTTTTTTTTTACAAAAAGCAGAAAAAAAACCAAGCAAAAATCCATTAAGCAGCAGGACTTCTATCATTTTATCTTTCTATTCGTATGATCCTATAATCTTACATAAAACATTTCAAATTCGAAACAGAATTAAACCCATGCACATAAACATACATATAATACACATGAACAATGGATCCACAGATTCAGTCATAATTATATTTATATAATTGAAGTAACACTAAGAAAAATCAATTGGGTTTAAGTTATGGTGAAAACTCATTTATGTTTATATTTCCAAATATATATGTGTCTAAAAAAGTACATATATACTCAGAAACATATCTAATATGAAATTGCTTTACCTTTGGTAGCATACTTTGACTGAATACACCAAGACAAAGTTTGAATGAGTATTATAAAGATGAGTTATCTGAACAGGTAATTATTATAATACGAAGAGAAGACTTTGTACATAAAATATGCTTTAAGTATTGGGCAGTGAGGGCTTTATTGTAATTTTTATATTTTTGGATAAAGATATTTCTTTCTGAGTACTTACTGGTAAAGACACTTTTAACATACCTCTGCATCAAAAGGAAAATAACATTGATAGGCTCATAGGCAAGATCTTTTTGAGTAATGATTTTACCTGAGGTAATTTGGTGTGCAAAATAATGTTCAACATTATGTAGTGCATACATTTGTCATATATCATGTTGCATTCAAAATTATATTATGTGTAAAAGGAGACTGTCTTACATATGTATCTGGAAACTTACTGCTAATCTAATTAACACTTGATCAATCAACAGCTATCTAATTAAAATATAACAATACAGTTATTTTTAGTCTGATTACAATGATACTAATCTAGATTGAATTATATAATTAATGAATTAACACCTCCTTCAGCAAAGTTTCTCACTGTTTTACATAAGCAACTCTTTTTCCGTGTCTACCCTTTTTCCCTCTGGTGCTACATTCGGCTTTCAACTGCCTAAGTCCTGAAGCTAACGCTATCTGCCTTACTTGAGTTGCAAAGAGTTGGTGATGCCAGAGATTCAGTGTTGGGAGAATATAGATTTGATGGAGAGGATTTTCTTCCTTCTCTATCTTAGGGTTGCTTTCATATGTTTGCCAATGCAGACTGCTTACTTGCTCTTTTTCACTCATCCCACACACATATTTGTTTTTGAATATGGTATGCAGGAATAAACCCAAAACCTCGAGATAGTCAATCATTATCCAATCATTAAACAATTACCATGACAGCCGAAACAATCTAAAGTCAGTTCAGGCCAAGATAAATCTAGACAATCCTTCAGCCTTCAATGGTGACAGAAGCCTGTATCTTTTATTAGGCACAGCAGTGACATATTTCTTGGACTACAGAGCCACAACTTTAAATATTAATTAATCCTTTAAAATACTCCTTTTTATTCATCAGTAAACATTACATGGAAAACAAAATTTAATACAGGATAGCAAGCATATACAGATCAGTGTTTTTAGTATTTTATGGGTTATTTTTTTAAACAGTGAAAAAGAGTAACATATTTGAAGTATCCTTGATTATAGCACTCTATGTAGTGTTAACTTAAAGCCTTATGAAGTCCTTCAAACTTAAAGTTTGTCCTATCAAATTTGACCTTCCTCACAATTATCCTTGAATTTTTAAAAATTTCTAGTAACAGATTTCTGTGAGAACCAAAACTGAAATTTTTGTCATAGTCTTGCAGTGATGGGATCATATTTTTAGACATGCAAATATACATAAAATTTTTACTAAGCAGACAGAATGACTTATACATCCTACCTCGTATTTCATGTCTTTTAATCTGTGGACTACAGTAAGAAATTAATCATTAGGGATAATAATCTATCTTATTCTGTGCAAAGAAAGCTGATTGGGGAAGATAGAATCTTTATGCTGACATCTGAAGAATGACTCTTTAGGATTGAATTACACTTTATTTTCAGACTCTTTTTTTCCCATCAATTTCAGTGTTGTGATTGTAATTAGCCTTCTTTTTACTTCTGACAAATTATAGACCATATGAAATCTGATCTCCAGATCATGTTATAAAACCCTTATATTATTTAAGACTAAAACTTTTTTTCTCACAATTTTATAGAAATAAATTCTTATGTCTGACCATCAGAAATAAAATTTTAACTCAGTCCCAGAATAAAGCTATCCTGAGAATAAGACAAAGTCAGAATAAGCAGTGTTCTGTGTGTTTAAAAAACTCCCATATTTACTTTTGCAATAATATCAAGGGTTTTGACCTTGATGTTTCCTATTCCGTAAGTTTCGCAGTCATTAGTATATATCTTTTTCCATAGTTTTATTTATCTGGATAAATAAGAGGAGATGGATTGTTGTTGATTTAGTAT
Source organism: Colius striatus (assembly GCF_028858725.1). Lineage (NCBI taxonomy): Eukaryota > Metazoa > Chordata > Aves > Coliiformes > Coliidae > Colius > Colius striatus. The sequence goes on along the minus strand of NC_084760.1, from coordinate 18,135,108 downwards.
TGGGTTATATATATATCTCTATGAATCAGTGGTGATTAGAGTGGAGCCAAACTGATGTATATAAATAGCTAACTTAAGACTGAATTGGAGTGCAATAAATCTGTTACATACAAATCACTAGTCTTGTATTCAGAATAAATTTAGTGTGTGGTTTCTTTTAATAAATGTGGTAGAGAACAAAATTACATGCAATAAATATCCACAGAAGTGTATTATGATCAGTGGCATCGATAGACAGTAAAACCTTCTATGCAAAAGACTATGCAGTGTATTAATATGTGACAAAAAATAGTATAAAATCATGTAATTAAAGACATCAGCCTCATATTCCATGAGAACTCTTTCCTCTTTTGTAAAACCAGTGAATTTTTAATCCAATTTTCAAAGTACTGCTGATACATCTCTATATCTGTTTAGTCTATTGAATTATATACTATGGTGTTATATGTTAGACATATTGTGACATTACTTCAATATCATGTTCCTGAATTATGGAAGCTTAAATAGGAGAGATTGGATGATAACAAGCAAATATGTTACAATATCCATGTATATGACAAATACTTTTACCTTTTTACAGGACTTTGAATATTTATAGGTTAAAATTCTACATAATGCATCACATAAAAAATATTAGATTAAGTGAGACTTAATCCACTTCATTCAAATATGTATGCTCAATTCATTCAATGAAGAGATTATAGTGTCTGAATGCATTCAGAACTGGAGTATATAGGAAACTTGAAACAGGGAGTTGCAGGAGAGAGTTCAGCACAGGGCCACAAAGATGATGAAGGCAATGGAGCATCCCCCGTATGATGAAAGGCTGAGGGACCTGGGGCTCTTTAGCTTGGAGAAGAGGAGACTAAGGGGTGACCTCATTAATGTTTACAAATATGTAAAGGGTAGGTGTCAGGAGGATGGAGCCAGGCTCTTCTCAGTGATGTCCAGTGATAGGACAAGGGGCAATGGGTACAAGCTGGAACATAAGAGGTTCCAAACAAATATAAGGAAGAATTTCTTCACTGTGAAGGTGAAGCACAGGCTGCCCAGATGAGTTGTGGAATCTCCTTCTCTGGGGACATTCAAAACCCACCTGGTTCCTGTGTGACCTATTCTAGGTGGTCCTGCTCTTGCAGGGGATATTGGACTAGATGATATTTTCAGGTCCCTTCCAATGCAAAAGATTCTGTGAATCTGTGATTCTGTGACCTGTAGTTTGGTTTACAAGAGGTTAAGTTTTCTTGGGATTCTGTAGGAATTGGGGTGGGGTTTTTTTTGTTATTTGGGGTTTTTTATTTTGTTTTTAAATAGATTTTACTATACTACTTTGATAAAATTTGTAAACAGGGACTAATGAAAATGAACAACAGTTATTGTTGTAGAGTTTGCAAACATTTCTTGGTTAAGTGATCGTGATCAAACAAGAATGTGTTTTATTGCAATTAAATACAGGACAGAAGGGAACATATTATGAAATGTAGAGAACTGTATTGTGAAGTGGGGAGATAGGGCAACTTGCTTTTGGAGTTTGAAATAGGGCTTTTCAACACAACGCTATATATTTGATTCAGTATGACATTAATTAAAAAAAAAAAAAAAGTTATATTCTCAGATAGTCATATGAAACATTTGCTATTAAATAAGAATAGCTGTTCATTAACAATGAAACTAACATACTTTGTCCCGTAGATTTGTGTACTTCCAATAAATAAATTGCAGATAAGATTCAGTAGAGTAATGTTAAAGGAATGATTAAAAAAAAATGTGTTTATCAAAGTCTTTCTCAGTGTGAATATATTTTCATGAGTATTATCATACAGATATCAAAATCAGAAATCATACTGAGAGTAAACCAGCTGTGTACAGAAGGTAACAATGAAGTACAAGATGTAACAACATATTTCTGTGAGATTTTATGCGTTGGTTATACTCCATGGGTGATACGGAAGAATATCTCAGAGCATCGGAAATACTAAAAATGGTGAGCATCTGCAGATGAAAACTTTTTCTGATAGTTTAGATTCAGTAACAATTAAAGGAGATGAAACTATGCCATCTGGAAGACCTATTTATTATTCTGAAAGTCTCAAGGATTTAAGAATTTTTCATGTATTTCTAGGTTATTTCCAGATAACTGTAAAAACCTTTGTCAGATCCTTTTAACCATCTTTCTAATGCCATAGTTGAACAAACAATTCTCTGACATTGTGTAAAAAAAAACCTCTAGAATTAAGATCTGGTGTGTTATCCAGCACACAGGTGAGACCTTTTCTTTCCAACATTGAATTTTAATAATGCTATCCTTAGACAAATGAGAAAATTCCCTATATAATTCCTTATACTATAGAAAACAGTAAGAAAAAAATGAAACTCAATTCAATAACAAGAAACTACTGACAGATCTTGAAGTGCTTGGAGTTAACTTGAAACTATTTCAGATGTACTTAAATAATAACAGAAAAGATAATTAAGCAAAAAAACTTCTCTTGGTGACATTTAATCATCTAGAGGACAGGTAAAATAAAAAGAATACTTACTATCTAAGACTTTCTTAAGCCTCAAAACCTGGGTCCTTCCTAAATGATATCTTATCCTATGAAATGGATTTAACAAAATAACAAGAAAAGGAGAAAATCTATGTCCTAGGATATTTCTTACTCTACTAACTATGACCCCAGCTCAGGGTAATTAATTAAAAAAACAAATTAAAGACCCACAGGCTTCTTGATTGATTGCTTTGATATTAAATTTTCAAAAAAGCATTTTGAAAAGATCTTAGTTATATTTCAGAAAAAAAAATTAAACAACCTCAAAACCAAAACCAAAACAGATCTAACAAAATGAAGTCTCTGAAGCTATGTATTATGTAAAATATTATCAATAATTATTATCATCAGTTAATTATGTCTTATTCTTTTAAAATCATTAAAAAGTTTCAAAGAACTGTTGTCCATAATTTCACAACAAATTCCAACCCTAGTTTTGATGGATCAGTTTTGATGTCAATAAAGACTTTGACTGTGTGGAATTGATCCACTAATTTATTAATGCTAATAAATATCTGAGTTATTTATGGTACGCAGGGATTATCAAGACTACGTATAATTAAAGACTTGTCCCCACATCCATTATAAGGAGTCCAGTCGTGTGATGACAGGCAAGGGTATCCCAGTGACCCAGTGAGTGACCTGGGCCTCAGGGACCCATTGGATCCAGGAGCCAGAAGGCATCCCACACCAAGAGTTGTTGGGAGTGACTTTCTGGGGCATGGAATAATCCATCAGAGAATGAAATGGAGAGATTTCACAAGACTGGGTAGGAGATGTTTGGAGGAGAAATTGAAGATGGAGAAGAGACTGAGGTGATTTCAGGGGAAAAAGCGGGGACATGGACAATGCATAAATAAGAAGCAATCACATGTTAATGGTTGCTATCTGTACATGATCAACATAGTCTATTCTCCTTATTAAACACCATTCCTAAATCGTTTCACGGTTACTGGAGGGACCAGGAGGTCAGAACAACTGACTATGGAGACTACGGAATCAGGAGTTGAAAGGCCAGCTACAGGGTAGGCTGGTTGTCCTGACTGTGTCTGTGTGTGTGTGCACATGCATGTGCAAGTGTGTCTATTGAAGCATATGCTTAACCTCACTGGTTTTGAAATGTGGGGACATGGAGCTGTGGCAGTCTCGTAGCTGTCAGATTACTGGGTTTGGCATCTCCTAACACAACAGATCAGTGAAATGCCATAGAAAAATTACTGGTTAAGTCTTTATGAAACTAAAAATCTTTAGCTGATATCATGATTAAACGAACCTACATTATTACACATTAAAATATAGAGTACAGTTTAGAACAAACTATTCTAATTCCTCTGGGGACTTATAAAAGAATATCAATTCAAAATTTTATTCAGGAATGGCTCATTTCATGTGCTCTACTATTCCTTTGGAAAGTTATTAGATCCACTTTTATTTTACAAAGAGGGACATAAACACCTACAGGCTATAACTAAAACGATAATGATAAGCCTCTGTCTTAATTCATCCACAACCTGTGCATACATCACTCATTTCAAAGCATTTTATAGATGAGGAATCTTCATATTGCCACTGGGGACCTGTGGAAGTTTATTCTGTGATCAATAAGATGTGAAGCCAGAATATGGGCTTTAAGATTCTCTGTACATACTCAACTATCCTTTTAATCATTAAGGTCATAGAAAAACACAGCTGGCAGATATCTTAAGAAAACAAATTATTAATTTACTTATTTTTTGCTAGTAAGCTAACATATCAAGAACGTGTATTTAGCAAGCACGAAGGTCAGATGGGGAACTTGAAGCTAAATGTTTGGAAAGTAACTGAGCAGTGTACTGTAAAGATATAGTAGAGATATTTAAGACTTTATTTATCTGTACAAGATATGAGATATTTGAGTTAAATTGATGTATCTTTTACACAAGACCATCTATGTCTTGGTTTAGGCCCATCTAGAAACAAAGCATCATGATCAGCCATAAGGACCAAGGGCCTTTGGAACACCCTAAGGACAAGGAGGGCTCAATTTCCACTTATAGTCCCAGGCAAAGCAGACAAGACTACTCAACTTGAGGAGGAAAACAGAAATTAATTTAATCTACCACTAGCCAAAACCAGTGTATGTCCATCTTGTCTCCCACCAAGTCTTTATACACATTTCTCCACTCTTCTCTAAATTCCTTCCTAATCATAAATAACATTTAGGAACCTTGCTGCTCATTACTCTTACAAGTTATTTATTGTTATTTTCTTTAAATGCCATATGGTTTATTTAAACATCTTTCTATGTATTTATGTACATTTATTGATGTTTTAATTAGTGAAATATTTGCTATAATAGTAATTTATAAGCATTAAAATAAACTGTAATTTCTGTGGAATACCTCTGCCATGTGTTGCTGAAAAATCCACATTTACTTCAGAGTAGCCATGTTATTTCATTCATATTATTTTGAAATGAATTTAACATTGCATTATTTCAGTTAAACAAATCAACCTTTAAAACTAGTAAAGAGAAGATGATTGACAGACTATTCAAATTCACAGGCATTTCAAAATTTATGTCATTTTTTTGTGCTTGGGGATGTTAAAGTGTGTTTAAAATTGATAATATCAATTTGAACATGCCATTTTGAAAGCTTCCATTTTGCAAATATTTAGCATTTCATTTGTCTGAAGTGCACTAGAGTGCTGTTTTTGACATGTATGATATATTCATTTGTTTAAATGTATTAGGAAGTGCATGCAAGTTGACTATATACATAAGCAGATTCTTACCTATCACCCTCCCTCTGCTGATGTTATTCTCTCTATGAATTTGTATGAATAAGAGCAGAAAACCCTCTAAGAGGCATAAAACCAAATAAGTTTAGATTTAACTATAATACAGTATGTGTTTATATTTATTACAGAAAAATATGAGACACATCTGGTTATTGCTTCTTCATCTTAAAGCAAATACACTGTAAATTTTTCAAACATGTGCTATCTTTTTCTAGATCCTTTTCTTCCTCACAAAACATCATTAATTAAAATGTACAGCAAGATGTGCTAGAAATGGCTGATCAGCTTGCAATATTTTCCAGATAGTCACCAGCAATTTTATTTTTTTAAGGGCATAGAGGAAGGGGTAGCCTTTCAAATATTCACAGGAGGTAAAGTAGGCTATAACGAGTCACAGTAAAGAATAAAATACAACAGATGATATTCTGTCAGTAATTGCCTCCCACTTAAAACAGGAAACACCAGTTCAGAAGTTGCCACTGGCGTCAACTGCAATATAATATTCATGAGTGAGTGAACAAAACAGAGGAGCTGATACATAATAGATATATTATAGGTTAATACAAAGACCCTACATAGCCTGCAGAAGCTTTTTGCAAGTCATTACTTTCCATAAAGTAGTGTGATGTAATCACAACATGAAACTACAGTTAACAAGCATGATCCATGCGTTTTACTGCTTCAATCTGACCAATGTATATTTTATTACACCTGTATAATAAGAGGGTAACAAAAGCATGGAAACAGGTAAAAGGGTCTCAGATGCACAAGATGCATCCTTGTTGCTGTACATAGGTTAAAAGTCTGGGCTTGGCTACAGTTATTTGAAGGACTGTGAAAGAGAAATCCTGAGTACATCTTAGGATACTGCTTCATGATCAACTTAAGCCAAAGCAACTCTGTTTTTTCAGAGTTAAATTAGCTTAAGCCAGTTGTAAGGCAGTAAGTAGCCTTTAAAATTATACATCATTACAAATCTACCAATATTTTTACCTATTTTCACAGTCTCTTTTTTTTTTTCAGAAGAAATGTATAGGTCTCTGGGAAATTTGTGTAGGCTTAGGAAAGAATTCACAGATACCTGAACTAAGTTGAGAAATTAATTATCTAAGATATCCAAGTATAAATAATGAACAGTATATCTAAAAGGAAAAAAAAAATAGGCCTAACTCTTCAACAGGAAAAGAGATAAACCCATATCAATCTTAGACTTATAAACTGAGATAGTTATATGCCAGGGGAAAAAAAGAAAGAAAACAAAACATAAAGATGTATTCCACTATATATCCAGTCATATAGTGACTGTGATGACTAGAGGGTAAAACTAGAAACCTGTTTTAAAGTCATATTTTGTAGAATAGACATATATTTAAGCCTCCTACATTCCAGGAAATTGCAGTAAATATCTTCTGAGGAAACTGTTTTAACTGAAACACGTATTTATAAAATGAAGCATTTATTTAAAAACTTGAATATATGAGCTTACTAAGTGCCCAACATCTATTGGTGACAGTTACAAGCACTCAACTATGAAGGTGATCTATCAGCCTTCTTATTATTCTTATTTCAGAACAGTGAATAGAAGATTGAACTCTGCTAGTATCAAGGCCTAAGGAGTTTTTACTGTGTCCACTGATTTAGGTCCTCAGATCTGACATTTGATGATAGATAACAAAAAATTTCATCTAGTCATGACCAAAATATACAGAGTCAAATCAAATCCATCCATATCTATTTTTATGTGAACTGCAAACTGGTTAATTTACACAAGCCAATGTAATGCTCACAACAACAATAAATTAAGTATGCAAATTATGACGTTATGTACACATATCAAGTAACTTCATAAACAACCAATCTGTCATACAAAGCTTGAGTTCCTTAGCTTTAACAAGTCTGTCACAACCATTAAATTTGACATATAAGCAGTAGCAGAATGTTGTGGGTCGTCAGTTCCGTATTTCTCTACACCACTTATTCTCAAGAGCATTTCAGACATGGCACTAAGGTGAAAAAATAGAGCTCTTGAAGGAAACTAAATCCATATGCAAGCATCTAAACAACTTTTCAAAGAAATTCCAGATATTCTTCAAACTTGACTGATTTTGATTTAAACTGCTCATATCACTGTCAATCACTGGAAATTCTAGGTATTAAAATTTTCATAAATAAAGCTATTTTGTGACATAATACGTGGTTTAATACCTGGTAAGTAAATATAAGAAAACCGATCCCACACATCTGTGGTGCTAGACTGGAGGGATATGAGTTACATGGATGGATTATTTGATGGATAAGAAATTGACTAGATGGCCATGTGCAGAGTTGCAGTCAACAGCTTCATGGTCTAATGGAGATCAATAACAAGTGGTATCACTCAGAAGCTTGTACTGGGACTGGTGCTGTTCAACTATTAATGGCATAGACAGTGAGATTGAGTGCAACCTCAGTAACTCTCCAAACGACACCAAGATGAGTGGTACCATTAATAAGCTGCAGGGAAGGGATGCCATTCAGAGATCCCTTGGCAAACTTGAGAAGGGTATCCATGTGAGGTTTAATAAGACCAAGTGCTGGTGTTTTGCCCTTTCTTAGGTGCATTTTCACAGATGCACCACCATCTTTGCTGAGGGGCTCAGTTGTGCTCTGTGGTGGGTTTGTTGGAGACTACACTGGCTGTGTTTGGCATGAGACATCCCCAGCTTCTCACAAAGGCTGTCCCTGGAGATCACTGCTGCTGATAGCTAACACAGACGCTGAATACAGGTAGTTAACTTGAGAGCAAGGAAACTCAGCAGATATATCCAACCAGCAGTGTTCGTTGACCTGCTCAGGCTGAAGGAATCATGGCTGACAGACTGAACTTCTTTATAAGGTTCTAAAAATCCAGCCAAAGTGAGCAGATTATTTGTCAGCAGTTCATTCTTTTATAAATGCCTTCTCAATGAAGATCTGCAAAGACTAACTAATATGTTGAAAAAAATGTATTTTTAAAATGAAATATTTTCCTTCAGGCTCTAATTTCAATAATTTTATTACAAAATAAATTTCTTGATGTTAAAGATCATATAATAAACTATTTGCACATTCTCTTGGCATAATAATGCTTTCAGAAAAAATGAGACAGACAAGCAACATTTTTTTTTTTTGTGGAAACAATGAAACTTTTCTTTTTCTAAGACAAAAATCTCACTCTCTTCTGCAGCCAATAATAGTAACATTGCTTCACTGAAGATTCAAAGGTAGAATTGAACTGTTTTGGCTCAGTGGTATTCCAGTGTAGCTTTGCTGACAACAAAAAAGATAATTCTCTGTAAAATTTCAGTGATTAATTAATTCTATCACCTACAGTCATTCTGCTCTTTGAAAAATATTTTTTCATTTCTGTAGCTGAATAGATATTATTATACATATATATATATGTGTTTGTATTTGTACATGTAACACACTTTTATCAACTTTTTGTGTGACAAAACACAGCTGCTCCCCCATATTCTGCCTTCCTGGGGTGTGGGTCAAAGACATGAAAACAACCTTGATAAAGCCATCAGATTATTACTGATTATTGATTTTTTCAGGTGGGTAATGACAAAGTTGTGACCAGAAGTCCAAGGGCTATCAAGAGAGATTTCAGGGCCTTGAGATGATTGGTTAGAGGATCAGGCGCAAAGGTAGTGCCCTCATCCATCTCTTTGGTTATGGTGAAAGATGAGGTAAGTAACTGGAAGAGACATCAAATTAACACTTGCTTCCAAGCCCGAAGTTCCAGATCTTTTTTTTTTTTTTTCATGGAAGAGTTTCCACAGTACCAGGGCTACTTCAAAGAGATAGGATACATTCATCAGAAAGAGGGAGAAGGATACAGGGTCAAGGTTAATTGTCCTTATTGAGAGAATAGAATAGAAGAGAGGCAAAACCAGGCTTGACAGAGAGAAGCCTGGGGGCACACAAGCCAGTGTTTTAGGGATGGTCTGCTGCTAGCGTGCTTTGGTCTGCTACATCAGTGGAGGCAGGATATGGAGAACCCCATGGTAGCAGAGAGGTAAGGACTAATGTGTTGGCCATAGAAGCAGCTGAAAATGGTTACATAGGGGTCATGACTTGCTTCTACACTAATGCAATCCAAGAGGTTCCTGGAGTGTGTGGAGGATAACTTCTCCATGCAGCCGGTAACAGAGCCATTGAGAGAGGGTGCCTTGCTTGATTTGGTGTTTCTGAACAGAGAAGATCTTGTGGGAGACGTGATACAGGCCATTTTGGGCATAGCGATCAGGAAATTATTGAGCCAGAAGACAGGTACAGAGGACAGAATGAAACCAACATATACCAAGGGGAAATTGTGTGTGACTTGCTTCACCTTGATGCATACAAGTCTATGGAGTCAGATGGGATCGACTTGAAGGTGCTGAGAGAGCTGGCAAAAGTACTCACCAAGTCATTTGGTCATTTACCAGAAGTTCTGGCTAACTGGGGAGGTCTTAGCAGACTGGAAGTTGGCAAAAGTAACATTGATCTACAAGAAGAGTTGGAAGGAGGATCCAGGATACTACAAGTCTGTCAGTTCAATCTTGGTGAAAAGGAATGTTATGAAACAGATCATTCTGAACACCATCCTGAGGCATACACAAGAAAATCAAGGGTTCAGGCCCAGTCATCATGGCTTTATTAAGGGCAGGTGCTATTTCATCAATCTCATCTCCTTCTATGACAAGATGATGCAGCTAGTGGATAAGGGAAATGCTGCGGATGCTCTTTACCTGGACTTCAGTAAGGCCTTCAACAGTCTCCCACAGCATCCTCCTAGAGAAACTGGTTGTCCATGGCTTGGATAAATAAACTCTTCATTGGGTTGGAAAACTGGATGGCTGGGCCCAGACAGTGGTGTTGAATGGAGTTAAATCCAGTTGGCAGATGGATACCAGTGGTGTCCCTCAGGGCTCAATGTTGGGGCCTGTTCTGTTTATCAATGAACTGGATGAGAGGATTGAGTGCACATTCAGTAAGTATAGGTGATATGAAGCTGGACAGATGTGTAGATCTGCCTGAGGGCTGGAAAGGTCTTCAGAGGGACCTGGACAGACTGGAATGATGGGCCAAGTCCAATTGTATGAGGTTCAACAAGGACAAGTTCCGTGCCCTGTACTTGGGCCATAGCAACTCCAGGTAATGCTGACTTGGGGCAGAGTGGCTGGAAAGCTGTTTGGCAGAAAAGGACCTGGGAATCTTAATCGACAGCCAGTTGAATGTGAGACAGCAATGTGCCCAGGTGGTCAAGAAAGTCAATAGCATCCTGGCTTGTATCAGGAATAGTGTGATCAGTAGGACCAGGGAGGTAATTGTCCCCCTTTACTCAGTGCCGATGAGGCCACATCTTCAGTACTGTGTTCAGAACTACAACAAAGACATGGAGGTGCTGAACCATGTCCAGAGATGGGCAACAAAGCTAGTGAAGAGTCTACAGCCCAAGTCTGAGGAGGAGCAGCTGAGAGACCTGGGAGTGTTTAACCTGGAGGAAAGTAGGCTAAGGGGAGACATGATCACTCTCTACAACTACCTGAAAGGAGGTTGTAGCAAGGTGGAGTTTGGTCTCTTCTCCCAAGTAATGAATGATAAGACAAGAGGAAACAGACTCAAGTTGCACTGGGGAGGATGAACTTTTCCACTGAGAGAGCTGTCAAGTACTGGAATGGGCTGCGGAGAGAGGTAGTGGAGTCACCATCCCTAGAGATGTTTAAGATGCATGAATGAAATGTTGAGGGATATGGTTTAGAGAAAGGCTTGGCAATGTGAAGTTAGTGGATGGACTCAAGGGCCTTAAAAGTCTTTTCTAATCAAAATGTTTCTATGATTCCTTGATTCTATGTTTCTATGATCTCATTGTGGTGAGGAACACAGTATGATTCTCTTCACATTTAAAGGTTTTCTATCACTTATATAAAACAATAATAAATTTGGAAGCTTTCGTAAAATTGAATATACAGAAAATCATTTTGATCATTAAGTAGTATACTTTCCACAAAAATTATGAAGTAGTCATTGGACTCCATCTATTTCATTTGCTAATACTTTTTTTTCTTTTCCTCTACAAATACACATAACAGATAAATGAACTTTTGCTTAATGTAAAGGTAGCAAATGCAATATATAAACTAGCAGAAATCTTCTGAATATCACACATCTGAAATTTTTGTATTGATATCTTCAATATCACAGCAAACTCATGTTTCTACTAAAACAGAAATAGGAAGGCTTAGCAGAAAATGAAAATGTTTCAAAGACTGTTCTGTATAGACTATGTTTAAAATTGCAGGCCTCACTGATGTAATAAGCAGACAATGGATTTATGGTAAATCTTTCTCCTACCTTCTCAGCATCGTATTTGCTTTCAATAAATCAAATTTCTTATTTCTTTGCCTGCAACTTAGATTTGTAAATTACTTTCTTCCATAAGAGCTGTGGGCTGAGTAATTTAGGATATTAGACTATTATTGCATACCATTGAAAGGTAATTTACCTCAAGGGCTGAAACCATTTTGGGTATTTTTTGTATGTACAATCCTGAAGGTCTTCAAACTAAACAAATATCACTTACAGAATGAAGTTCTATAATCACAAAAGGAAGCTCTTTTTAGCAATAGGTGGTTGAATGGAGGGAAATTCCATTTCACTCAGCTGCCAGTGCTCTTTGTCTTCTATCTTGGTACCAGCACTTCACCTACTTCATAGTCCAGGTTTTGTCTGGGATAAAGTTATGTTTTGAATTTAGTATGAGAATAATGTTGATAACACACTGATGTTTTCAGTTGTTCCTAAGTGTCTATATTACATCAAAGACTTTTCAGCTGCTCATGACCTGCAAGTAAGAGGGCTTGGACTGGAACAAAAAGTTGAGAGAGGATGTAAGCAGGACATGCTGACCCAAACTGGCAAAAGAATATTTAATTCCATAAGATATCATGTTCCGTATATAAACTGAAGGGAAGGTTGGTCGTAGACACCTACTTGGGAACCTGACTGTCATCGGCAAATGGTGAGTCATTGCATTGCATACCACTTGTTTTGTATATTCTATTATTATTAGGAGGAGCAGTAGTAGTATTATTTACATCATTATTATTTTCATTATTGTTGCTGTTATCATTATTATCATTTTCTTCCTTTTCTATTCTGTTTAACTGTCTTTATTTCAACAGATGCATTTTATTTTTTATTTATAGCTCTGTTCCCCATCTCACTGAGGCAAAATCACAACGGATATCAATGACCAAAAGAAGACAATGTGCCACCAAAACCTCCAAATTGACAAATGACACTAACGGCGTTTTGGGAATTCGAGTTTTATACTGATGTCAAGGTAAATGCACAGATTCTCATAAAATGGAACAAACAAATTAAAAGTTAGAAAATAGATTTTCATGAGTTTCAAATGTAAGATGATACATCTAGAGGAGTGTTATCTAAACCATTCTTACCTGATACTACTAGCAGCTCAACCTCAGTAAAAAGATTTAAGGAACACTCAAGAGTTCTCTGAAAACATTCCTTTAAAACACCATCAACAAAAATTCAAGCAAAGGCTGTATTTCATTAAAATTTATCTGAAAATAGAGGTAGGGTATCATTTTACTACTTCTAAGACCTTTGCAAGACTGCATAGTGAGCATTATGTACACCTTTTAGCATGTCAAGAAAGGCAAGGCAGAGTTAGAGGAGGCAGCACTGTAAAAGTTAGAGGTGTTAACAGTTGCCTTAGAAAGACTAAAATGGCTGGAATTTTTCAGTTTTTATAGAAGAAGGCTGAGGCATATGACAGAGTTTTCGAAAACTCTGTGATTGTGGATAGGAACTGCTCATCTCCAAATCTCTCCAAATTCAAACTAAACAGAATTCACTGAAACTAATAGAAAATCAATAATCAATTTAAAACAGAAAAAAAACCCCAAACTTACTTCCCCAGTGAATTTCGGGAATGTGGTTCCACAAGAGGTGATAGAGGCCAATAATATCAGTAAATTTAAAAAAAATAAAATAGATTTTAAAGAAATGGGTTATTGGACAGCAGATTCATGCACTCTACTACGGAGAAGGAGCAGGAATATCTTCAGAAAACAACTGAAGGTATTAGAGAAATACATAGGTAAAGGACAGCAGAAGGCGGCCATGCTCTGAAGCTCTTCCTAAAGAACACACATTGATAACTGTATAACAAAATAAACTAAGAAACAAAAGTGAAAGCTATTCCTATAATCACTTCTTGCTTCCCTTTCTTCTATAGCTGTCATCTATAATCACATTAGTTCATATTTTCATTGAACTTTCAATCTAAAGTTTATCTCCATGATATATCTAGAAAAATCTTGAGTGATTTCTATTGACTTACACCTATTGTTAACTATTGCAGTATACAAATTTGTAAGAACTGTCTATCTGTTCTGGTTTAGCAAGGATCAGCTTTTGGCTTAGTAACAGGGGGAGCGGGTTGCAGTGAAGACCCGGTAAAGAGTTTGCGGACTCTCCCCTGGCTCCTGGGTTCACACCCACCTCTGGCCCGGCTGGGCCAATCTGGCGCCTCTGCCATCACTATTTAAGGGACGGGAATTTGGAATGCGAGGCAGGAGGTGTAAGAGTGATACAAGATGGAGGCGACCACGCGGACCCTTCAGCCAGAGAAGGAGGAAGGAAGAAGAAGTGATAGACCAGAGACTCCTCTGCAAGCCGTGGCGAGAATACAAGCTGTACCCCTGCAACCTATGGAGATCCGTGGCAGGACCGAGAGTTACCAGCAGCTCCATGTGAGTGAGCCCGGACGGGCGAGGGACTGTGTGGGGAGACGGCCATGGCCCAGGCCGTGTTGGAGAGCCTGCACGCCGCAGAGCAGCCCCACACGAGAGGCAGAGAGGAGCTGCAGCCTTTGGAATAAGTGCGCGTCGGAGCAGCCCGTGCAGGGCTGCCCTGCGTGTGAGTTACCCCACGGACTTGCAGGGAGGACTGGTGTGGAGTTCACCCGTCCTGAGGAGGGACAAACGGCAGAAGCTCTCGGGAACAGACTAACTGAAACCCCCACTGCCTGCCCCCCCAAACCGTTCAGGAGGGGTCAGGGTAAAAACCCCGGGATCAGGGCTCTGAGCCCGGGAAGAGGGGAGGTGTGGCGGGAAGGTGTTCTTAAAAAGGCTGGTTGGACTCTTCATTGATGTATTACTCTGGGTTGTTTCATTTTGGTTATGTTTTGGGTTTTTGGGGGTATGTTTTAGTTGATGTTGCATTAAATTGTTTCTCTGTTTTCTTCCCCAAACCGAGTGGCCTGGTCTGTTTTGTCCTGAACCTTAAGAGGCAATTAAGCCCTCCCTGCCCTTGAGCAATTCTCAGCCACTTCGGTACTGGAGGCTAATCGTGGTCTTTGTTCCCTGATGGGCCTAAACCAGGACACTGTGCACTCTTGAGATGATCCTCACTTCATCTTCTCTGTAATTTTCTACTAAATAGCTGTACCCAACAATAAACACCAATAAGATCCCATCTCAGCCTTCTCCTTTTCCAAGCTGAGTGGACGCAACTCCTTCAACCTCCCTGTATATCACAGTCAGATTGTACTGATTTTTGTAATGCCAGTTCTAACAAAATATGAAAGTTTCTCAAGATATTTGAAATTAAACTTATCATGCCTTTCATTGTATGTTGTTCAGTAGATTAAAATGTTCTCTCTACTTTAAAAATTATTCTCTAATTAATACTCATGTCTAGAATTATACTATAATTTCCAAATTATACTATAATTTCCAAAGCCTAAACCAGGACACTATCCAAGGAGATTAGAAGAATTTGTGTCTACAAAGTAAAAACCCTACAGGAACAAACAAGTGCAAACATACAAACATTGAACACAATTTTATTCTCTCCATCGGCCTTTACAGAATAGCTTGATATAATTTAGTTAATCATTACAATTAAATGGCATGAGGCCATTTCATATTTTATAGTATTACATGTAACTGTGGATTTAAAGATACAATAGGAAAGATTGTTTAATCTGAAAATAATTTCCACAATAAAATGTAGAACCTGTTTGATATATTTACCAATTAAATCTTCTACTCTATAGAAAACTTCTCTGAATACAAGTATCATTACTTCTTATTACAATGAGTTGGTAATAAATAGGGAAATTTATGTTTACATGCCTTTGAAGCACAACAGGTTTTCATTGCCAGTAAATAAAACATATATATGTGTTCATTTAGTCAATTTTCTGGGGCACAAAATAATTGTCAGTCGAGATAATAACAAAATGAAGATGATATCATCCATTCAGAACACAGTGAGTCTTAGTGTTTATGTAAGTACTGTCTCCCATAACATCCCCCTTAGGAAGCTCAGGCAGTGTGGCTTGGATGAGTGGACAGTGAGGTGGATCGAGAGCTGACTGAATGACAGAGCCCAGAGGGTGGTGATCAATGGCACCGAGTCGAGTTGGAGGCCTGTGGCCAGTGGAGTTCCACAGGGATCCATTCTGGGGCCAGTCTTGTTCAACACCTTGATCAATGACCTGGATGAGGGGACAGAGTGGATCCTCAGCAAGTTTGCTGATGACACCAAACTGGGAGGACTGGCTGATTCCCCAGAAGGCTGTGCTGTCATTCAGAGGGATCTCAATTGGTTTGAGAGTTGGTCAGAGAGGAACTTCATGAAGTTCAACAAGGACAAGTGCAGAGTCCTGTATCTGGGAAGGAACAACCTCATGCATCAGTACCGGCTGGGGATTGACCTGCTGGAGGATAGCTCTACAGAGAGAGACTTGGGAGTCATGACTGATAACAAACTAAGCATGAGCCAGCAATGTGCCCTTGTGGCCAAGAGGTCCAATGGTATCCTGGGATGTGTCAATAAGAGTGTGGGCAGCAGGTGGAGGCAGGTTGTCCTCCCCCTCTCCTCTGCCCTGGTGAGGCCTCATCTGGAGTCCTGTGTCCACTTCTGGATTCCCTAGCTCAAGAGGGACAGGGAACTGCTGGTGAGAGTCCAGTGCAGGGCCACCAAGATGATCAGGGGATTGGAACATCTTCCTTATGAGGAAAAGCTGTGGGATCTGGGGCTGTTTAGTCTAGAGGAGACTTAATATTTAATATTTATAAGTATTTATTTTACCTAGCAACAGGACAAGGGGTAATGGGATGAAGCTGGATCACAAAGACTTCCATTTAAACATAAGAAACTACTACTTTACTGTGAGGATGATGGAATCTTGGCACAGGCTAACCTGGGAGGGTGTGAAGTCTCCTTCCTTGGAGATCTTCAAGACCTGCCTGAACACATTCCTATGCCACCTGATCTAGGTGGACTTACTTCTGCAGCAATGTTGGACTAGATGATCTCTAAAAGTTCCTTCCAGCCCCTATCGTTCTATGATTCTGTTACGATTCTATGAAAATCTGTGCCAGCAGGCCTAGTTGAAAGGTCTGGACCAAATTAATAACAGTAATGTGATAGCATTGATTTAATTAATTCAACAATCACGTGTGCTCTACTGCTATGGCCGGACATATCAATAAGACACTGACTCATGTATATATTTTAAGCTGCTATCTGCCACTGGCAATATGAATATCTAAATTAAATTATTCTCTGGCAGACAGATACCTGCAATTTTCAAAGATATTCAAGTCCCTTGGGATACAAATATAGATACATTCCTCAAGAGAATCTTTCTTACCAAGACACCTAGAAAAGACTGTTTAGGAAGAAAATGGCAACATTTTCTCTAAAGGCGTCTCCCATGTCCATTTTAATCATATGAAATCTCTTTTGCAAGAATTTTATTGACATTATTAGTCTCTGTTATATTGGGATAGGGAAACTGCACTTTTCACAGTTGTAAAATCAAGTCATTAGAAACTGCTTAACCTCTTGTATCTGTGCTGGAGGACATATGTACAAATTTAATCACAGACTCTAAAGATTGTATTTTCAAAGAGACAGCATTAAAACCAAAAACCTTAGTACAGAACTGGTCATGTAAAATGGCAAGGTTCTTTCATACAAGAGACATTGGAGAGGGCAGTCTATTATTGACATTTTAATAAGCTTGTTCCTATAGAAAAAAGTGCAAATTCTTTGGAACTATGGTGCACAATTTGAACGGTCTCTCTGATAGCATTAGGGAAAAGAAAGTGATCAAAGTTTTAAACAAGATACAGTTTTTCCATTACTTGCATGTTCTACAGTAAATATGTATACAGCTGCATTTGAATCTCTCTCTGTCATCATTGTCTTTCTGAGTTCATTCTAGTTTATTTCTAATTGCAGTGATTCGGTAGACTGTGAAGGTCTTTATATCAGGGAAATATACTGTGGAAGTAATTGATTAAGCAAACCTCTGATCTTCTCAGAAAGATAAAAGACAAAAAAGAAACAAAAAAGTATATTCAGCAGGAAAATTAAAACCCCTGCATTTATTCCTAGTAGATCATTTTTACTTAGGATCAGAGTTCTGCAGCTGTGGCCAGGTTTTGGCTGGGATAGGGCTAATTTTCATCAGATGCCATCAGGGGCTGTGGCCAGGCTTTTCCATCCTTTTTTGATATCAGTGTAAGTATGATGTCTGAGTGTAAAGGGGGAGATGCCAGGATGTGGCAGTTCATGGAAATTGTGGCTGTTTGGTCAGGACCGAGTGGCAGACTTCAGGTGGTTTTTTCTTTATTGTTGTTTTGTCTGTTTGTTCTCTTCTTGTACTATTCTATAATACAGTCCTTATCTCAAACCACAAAGCTTTTCCTCCTAATTCTCCTCCCCACTCTGCCAAGGTGTGAATGAATCAGATTGATCTCTCCAATACTGTAAAGAAGTTTGTTCCACGTCCTGTCTGCAGCCTTCAACTATTGAAAATCCCCTCCTCTCACTCCTGTAGTCTATATAACTTACTTTTACAACAACTTCTTACAACAGTAATAGTAGTGAATATTTCTTGTCATCAAAGTAAACAAATAAACCTAAAGAAAAAAAACCTATATGTCAGTCCAACCTCACAACAGATATATTTGTTTCCTTGGTGTCCAATCTCCAGCTGAAATTCTGTTATGAGCTTGACAACACACTGCAAATCCAGACTACCCCTGAGATTTGTGAGGTAAATTCCTTCTCAGGAGAATCACCCTTTTCTTTACCTCAGAACTATTAGCTGAGAGTTTATGGGATAAGTATAAGATATAATTGTAGTTCAAATCCCAACACACATATAAGAATTACAACTTGAACTCTTGCTTCAAACACAGAGGTTTTATTTCCCAGCATCAGATTACATGTAACTCTTGATATTACAACAATTTAATTTCTTCAACTAAAAGCAGATTTTTTTAAAACCCAAACTTTTTAGACAACTCTTAATAAAAGCAAATACGTATGTTACATCTTAGAGTGTACAGAATCTTATTGAACAGCAGCCTATATAACCTACTTCAATCTAACATTCATAAATTTTCCCTATTATGTGAAAGAGTGAAATTCTAGTGACACAAAATAGATGAAGACAGAAATTTTAAATTAAACTTAACTGAGAAAAATACAAGGAACAAAGAACATTTATAATGAATCTTCCTTATGGATTTTCATTTTATTATTGACAAACATTTTTAATCAAGAAATGTTGCTACAAAAGTGACTGCAACTGAACATTTCTATTATAAAAAATGATTCACGATCTCTAAAGGTCCCTTCCAACCCCTACGATTCTGTGATTCTATGATTAATCAAAACACAGTTTCATGATCTGCTTCTAGAGTACTGTAAAGACATACCCTAAGAACACTGCTTCTTAGATGGAAAGACACAGAAAATCATATGTGAATAGCTGACTAAATGTTTACCTTTTCCATAAATGTTATATATCTCAGTGTCTGAAGGCTTATGTGTATCTAACATGATTGTACCTGAAAAAGAAATCTTTGTTTATGCTAAACCAAGTAGGACAGTATTAGAAATTACAAACAATCAAGACTGTATTTCGACCAAATAACTATCGAGTCATGCTTTCCTCCAGTTGTATTCCACTGCATTACATGCTTGTTCACATTTAACCATGATAGTGTGCAAAACTAAGGTATCCATACTCTTCAATGCTTTTTTTTCTTAGCCATGCAAGGACGTAGAAGCAATCAGAAACAAAAATAACTAAATGTTTTTTCCATGCATGTGATTCAAAGCTATCTGAGAGACTGTCCTACAAATCTCTGCTTCCTCATCTGCAGGCCTACGTGTGAATCCTATAGGGAAGGATAACCAAATCACCATACTCCATTACCTTCTTACCACCATCAACCACGGAAATACCCCTCGTCCAAGAAGATGCAGCCTTACTATTTGTTTCCAAATGTTATTTCAGTGCTTGCTGTCTGAAATCTACTCCTAATTCTGAGCTAGTCACTATCCATATCGACCAGATGCCACCGTTAGGGGAGTAATGGATTGTTAGACAATATCCCATGTGAACTGATTCTGGTAATTTTAAACTGATTTTTTAGGAGTATAAAAATAGATTATTATTTTATGGAAATTTCTACTTTTGTGGCAGGTTTGCAGATATAAAGGGATGTAGGATACAAATTCATGTTGGTAAGATTATGTCAGAGTGGGAGAATCTCCTGTAGTCATTAAATATTTGAGACTTTCCTGCAGTATTGTTTTCTCCCAACCTAGCATGATCCCTATGGAAGATCCCTGCAAAGTAAAAGCATAAACCAGCCCCTGCCTGAGTGGATATGACTGTGATCTGTCCTCAGGTCTCAACCATCTTTTACATCTTCTTCTGGTTCTCATGCATTAAGGCCAGCAGGTGCTGCCTGGAGGCAGCTCTAAACTCAGTCAATTGTCTGTAACTCATAGAATCATAGAACTCATATTCATATTCAATACATACTGAGAAATGTCGTTTTGCTATGAATCACTCCATCAAGGACTGATGGTATATTTGATGCAAATCAAGAGAATCTAGCTTTTGCACATCAGTACTTCACTTTGAATCAAGACAAATCTTTGTAAATATGTCAACCAAGGCAGATACTTTGAACAAGCTTCAAAACAAAACATAGATGTGGATATATAATGAGAACACTTTTTATGTGTTTTTATTTCTTTTTATTTCTTTTGTTTTGGAAGCAGGAGCATTTATCTTCAGTTACAAAAAATACATAAAATAATAAACAGTTGTGTAAAGTAGAATTAAACTGTTCTAAGAAAATTGAAGTTGAGATGTGTTATAATGTTATATATCATTTCAAAATGTGGGAAAATGCAAGAAAAAGCTGGAGCTTTTTAGAATTGCACTGTAAAGTATTTGTATACAAAATCATCAAGTGGAAATTAAAAAAATGTTCTGTATTTTCTTCTTTCTTTCCTTTTTCTATATTCATCATTACTTCTAGTTTATGTACTGATTTCAGCACTGTCTGCTAAGGTACATCTCTCTATATACGTCCAAGTTTCAAGTTTAATGAGTATTTCTGTGTTGATACTTTTGTAGTCTAGATAATTTTGCAATGATGCCTGTAAAATATCTTAGAGTTTGTCTTCAGGTCCATGAACACACTAATAAAAATCATTTAACCAAAATCAACAGCAAGACTTAAAAAAATAAATCATCAAACTCGCATTTAATTGACTTTTTAATCTATTCATGTAGTTCCAAGAAGCCTTCATCCCAAGTAAGTACTCTTCTTTATGACACAGAGCATTTTTTTCGTTCAGAAGACTGTATATTATGCATATTGATTGTGTACAATGAGAAGCAGCTGCATGGAACAATACAGAAAAATAAAGAGAGGATATTTATGAATATGAATAGTGATATCAATGAAGAAATGAGGTAAATATTTTTGCTTCTCTAAATATTGTTGTATTTTTCTAAGAGAGAATTTTTAAAGGATACTGAAAGACTTTTTTGAATGTCTTTTCCCAAAATTCCACAGCATTGTGAGATTCAGAATTAATCAAAGAACAACAGTGTTTGAAATTAAGAAAGTGATCAGTGAAACTAAAACTCAAGGCCTACTGAAATAATGTCATAATATATGACAAGTACCAAATTATTTGAACATAAACCTTAAAAGAGATGTAGAAATCATAGAATTATAGAATACTTCAAGATGGAAAAGAGCCATAAGGAGCTCCTCCCAATTTAGTATCGTCAGCAAACGTAAAATACTGCACATTTGATTCCAGCATCCAGATCATATTCAAGAAAACTGAGGAACATGGTCCCTAAAACTGAGCCCCTGAGAACCTTGGTGGTGACTGGCTTCCAGCCTAATGTAACCCCATTTACTGTAACCTTTTGAGCCCCACCTGTCAGCTGGCTGCTCACCCAACGTATTATGGACATGTCTAGCTGTGTGATGGACAGTTTATCCAGAAGGATACTGAGAGAAATAGTATTCAAAGTTTTGCTAAGATCCCAATGCATCACATCTACTGTCTACCTAGGGATTTTTATTTTTATTTTCAAGACAATTTAGCATCTTTAAATATCCTTAACACTTTTGAAATCGCAGCTCTGCATAGATACCTTCTTGCACATCAACATCTTTCTTATAGTGGGGAGCTCAGTACTGAAGGATCACATTCCTGACCTCACTGGTCTGCTCTGCTGCAAGAGTACACTGATGGCTAATGTCCAACTTTGTGTCCATCAAGATTCCCAACTCCTTTCCTGCAAAGCTGTTTTCCAGCTGATTGTGTCCAGCCTGTATTGCTGCTTGGAGTTATTCCTCTTCAGGTACAAGACTTTTTCTTCTTTTTTTTCACTATTTGATGAAGTTCCTGTCAGCCCATTTCTCCAACTTGTTCAAACGTGTCATTCAGTGCACTAACAATTGTTTCTAGCCCTTCCATTCCCACTTACTATAGAATCATAGAATGGCAGGGGTTGGAAGGGACCTTTAGAGATCATCTAGTTCAACCCCGCTGCAGAAGCAGGGTCACCTAGATCAGGTCACATAGGAACATGTCCAGGTGAGTGTTGAAGACCTCCACGGAAGGAGATTCCACAACCCCTCTGGGCAGTTTGTGCCAGGGCTCCCTCACCCTCACAGTGAAATAGTTTTTTCTTATATTTAGGTGGAACTTTTTGTGTTCCAGATTCATCCCATTACCCTTTGTTCTGTTCCTAGGTAAAACAGAAAAAAGAGGTGTCCCAACCTCCTGACATCCACCATTTAGATGTTGATAAATGTTAATAAGGACTCCTCTCAATCTCCTCTTCTCTAGACTAAACAGCCCCAGTTCCTGCAGCCTTTCTTGGTACGAAAGATGTTCCAATCCCCTGATCATCTTGGTAACCCTGAGTTGGACTCTCTCCAGAAGGTATCGGTCCCTCTTGAGCTGAGGAGCCCAGAATGGGACACATTAACCAGATGAGGCCTCACCATAAGAGAGGAGAGAGGAAGGACAATTTCCCTTGACCTATATTTTGATGCATCCCAGGATGCCATTGGCCGTCTTTGTCACGAGGGCACTTTGCTGGCTCATGGTTAGCTTATTATCAATCAAGACTCCCAGGTCTCTCTCTGCAGAGCTGCTCTTCAACAGGTCAGTCTCCAGCCTTTACTGGTGCACAGGGTTGTTCCTTCCCAGGTGCGGGACTCTGCACTTGTCCTTGTCCTTCATGAGGTTTCTCTCTGCTCAACTCTCAAGCCGGTAAACATCTCACTGAATGGCAGCACAGCCTTCTGGGAAATCAGTCAGTCCTCCCAGTTTGGTGTCATCATTAAACTTTCTGAGGGTACACTCTGTGCCCTCATCCAGGTCATTGACGAAGATATTGAACAAGACTGGCCCCAGAACCGATCCCTGTGGAACTCCACTGGCCACAGGCCTCCAACTTGATTCTGTGCCACTGATCACCACCCTCTGGGCTCTGTCATTCAGCCAGCTCACCTCACTGTCATTCTGTCATCCACCTCACTGTCCACTCATCCAAGCCACACTGCTTGAGCTTTCTGAGGAGGATGTTATGGGAGATAGTGTCAGAAACCTTACTGAAGTCAAGGTAGATGACATCTGCTGCTCTCCCCTCATCTAGCCAGCTGGTTATGCACTCATAGAAGGCTATCAGGTTGGTCAAACAGGATTTCCCCTTGGTGAAGCCACGTTGACTCACCCTGATAACCATCTTTTCATTCATGTGCTCAGTGACAACATTCATGATGAGTTGTTCCATCACCTTTCCAGGGATGGAGATGAGACTGACCGGCCTGTAGTTTCCTGGGTCATCCTTCCTGCCCTTTTTGAAGACTGGTGTGACATTGGCCTTTCTACAGTCCTCAGGCATCTCACCTGTCCTCCATGAATGTTCAAAAATGATGGAGGGAGGCTTAGCAATCACATCTGCCAGCTCCCTCAGCACTCTGGGATGCATCCCATCAGGACTCGCTGACTTATGAGCCTTAATTTTGGCCAACGAGTTTTTAATCTCTTCCTCTTCCACCCAGGGCAATTCCTCTGCTGTCCTGGCCGTCCTGTTATCCTTGCCAGACTGGACTTCCTGAGGGCCGCCCCTGGCTGTAAAGACTGAAGCAAAGAAGGAATTCAGTACTTCGGCTTTCTCTGCATTCTCTGTTATCAGGGCACCCTCAGTGTTTAGCAGCAGCCCCACATCCCCCCTTGTCATCCTTCTATTCTGATGTACTTAAAAAATGCCTTATTGCTGTCCTTAACATCCCTGGCTAAATTTAATTCTAGAAAGGCTCTAACCTTCCTAGTGGCACCCCTGCATGCCCTGGCAATGTTCCTATATTCCTCCCTATACTCTTACCAGTTTTGTCTCAGCCACACACATTTTAAGAATATACTCTTTTCCATTATTCTTGTCATTAACAAAGCTCCAATGTGGGCACTAGTATCAGTTCCTGAAGGTCATCATTAGTAACTAGAAGGTGCTGGCAGATTTTGCAGCATTGATCATGATGGTTTGAACCAAGTAGTCCCATCACTTTCCACAAGTTTTGTCATCCACTTATTCAGTCCATTCCTTGTCCATATTGTTTTAAGGACACTGTAGAAGGTCGTCCAAGGCCTTACAAAAATTGAGGATTGCAGCATCCACTGACAGAGGGAGCTCTGACCACACAGACAGTCAGTTCATTATATAAAACAATCTGGTTGGTCAGGCACAGTTTCCTTTTGTTGCCACTTACTGGCTGCTCTCATTCTTGTTTAGACAATTTACATCTTTTGTGAATTCCATTCTTTAGGTTTTGTTACAGAATCTTTCCTGGATCTGCAGTAGTCTCTACTTTAAGTATTATAAACATCTCATTTCCCTTTTAGAAGTAAAAATACATTTTCTATACCTTATCTTAAATCCCTGCTGAAGGACACCACATTAGTCAAATATAGAAGAGCTGTTTCTGCAGCTTAGAATACCACATTCCAGAAAAAGGCATAAGGAAAATAGGGTTTCAAGTATGTATAGAGGTTATCAAAATTATATACAGAGAAATATAAGACATTAAAATGACTTTTATATTACTATATAATTTGCAATATTTGTGGAGGTAGTGTAATCCCCAAACAGATTTACTTGAATGGTTTAGCTTATGTCAAGGTATGAAAAATTGGACCCTTCCCTTCTATTTTCAATCACTGAAATCTCCAATTTCCCTCTATAGTCAAAGAAAAAAAAAACTAGAGGTTTTCTCAGATCTAGAGTAGACTGATCATATTAAAGGTATTGGCAAAATCCAGTGGCATGACTTCACTTAAACAGTCTATGAGACTACACAGATTATCTGGGATGAAGACTTTGTAAGGATCTTTGAAAATACTTCTGTGAACAGACGTAGGCTTTAAATCAGTCCTTTATCTGAAGACATGCTATTTTTCCTTGTATCTTTTTTTACAATCTAAATTTGCTGCCTTCCAGTTCAGCAAAAATTCAACTTCTATGTTAATATATATCTAAAAAGAAAAGGAAGAGCAAACTTATATCTAAGAATAAGACCTGAATCTGTGAGTGTGCTTATGATGTTACCATAGCATTTTTCTTTTTCTTATATATTCACAGTTTTGTTCCCTGTAGAAGCACAATGTCTACCCTATAAAGTTACTATTATAATGACTGAAACTGGACTACTCTTCCAATTTTTCTCTACATGATTTATCCTTAGTTATTGTATTAACACTTTCTGGGACAGGCCTCTGTTGAATAAAAAGACAGTTACAAAACTGCTTCTTATTGTTAGCTTTTTTTGTTTTAGCTTTTTTTTTTTTTTTTACAATATGTTGCAGACATATATTAGACTTTTCCTGATCAGTTTTAAAACCAATAAATCACATATATAGAATATTCTCACAGCTGTGACAATAGGCTACAGAACTCCTGGATATTCTTATGGTGAGTGCTTCATTGTATAACTTATCATTTTCCATTGTTTTCATCCTTAAAATCTGTTATGTATGATGTACCAGGAGAAAAAAGAGAATATGCATTCTTTCTTTTAGAGAAAACAATGACATGCATAACATTTATTTTACCTATCAAACGTAGGTTATTCTTATCACTGTTCCTGCAAAATATTTAGAAATCTCTCTCCTTTTTGTACATTAAGTAATTAATGATTGTGCACAGAAGTGAAAAATCTACAAAACACACAAAATCAAAGAGGAAATGTCTTTACTATTGAGAGTTAAATAAATTAGTACTTAAAATTTGATAAGGAGCAAGGTATAGAAATTGAGGACTAACAGAAATCCCAAATCAGGATTTGTTCAATCAATTAGATATACAAGCCACTGCAGTACACATTACAGTAACACAGAGGAGTGGAGATCACTAGGAACTTGGTTTTGTCTTATCCAAGAAGGAAATCAAACAATTCAACACTGCACCGCAGCCCTACCAAAGTCCTAGCAAAGAAAGTGTGGGACTGCTGACTCATGTGTTCTGTTTCAGGAGCTCCTTGGAGGACTATGTTATAAATATTGGTCATTTCAGCTCATGCGGCTCATGGTTTTCCTCTTTCTAACTACTTTATTGTCAACACGTCTGTGGTGTCCCATAAGTCATATGTAAAGATGCTGAAATATGTGACACTTTCTAAAAGATATTTTGGTTTTCTCCCTTTTATTCTTTTTTTTTTCTTTTTTTGGGGGGGTAGATTATTGAATGCCAGCAGGAGCTCTGATGTATGCATTACTAGAAAATAACAGCCTTTGAACAAGATGAGAGCTCACTGCTTTACATTTTGCCAGCTTGCAACAAACATATTCATGAACTTCTTATCAGAACTCGATAAGCATTCTGTACATCATTGCATTTTAAAAATTTGATAAAACCTCTCAGAAGCTCCTCTCTCTTTGCATTCCTTGGCAAAGTTGCAACTTAATGATATCATTGTTTATTTTGCTTTCAGAATTGTTTCCTCCCTAGAATAAATATTGAGGTGTAGAATGCTGATGTCACTATAAAGCTTGAAAGAGATACAGCAGATCTGGGAAACCATCCAAAGTGCTTCAGGCTGACTTTTGTGCCAAGTTCAGGGTTTTTTACCCAAAGCTCTCAGTTCTCAAAAACACGAAGTCATCTTTAAAGATAATACAGGTGTAGTCTGAAAATATTAGATTTGTGTGATTGGAATGTAAGATGCAAATCTTTTCATCACAATAGACAAAAACCTTTTCTGAAATCCACTGCTTAACAATCATGTAGTCATTTATGATCTAGATATGTGGTTTTGAAGTTGTTTGTGGGTTTTTTCCCCACCAAAACTAGATATTTCTAAGTCTTTCCCAGTACTATGCATATTTCAGTGAAGATAAGTAGGGGAAGAGAGCAGGGACACATTTAAAAAACTGCTTTCTCTTTAGAAAACAGTTTTGAAAGTGCAGTCAGACATTTAAATTCTGCCTTTAGTAGTAAAAAAAAGATGTCAAGTAGATGTCTCCTGAGAGAAAGGATGTTATTCTGGATTTCAATACTTTCATTGTAAGTCATGCAGCCAGAGAAGACCTTAGATTTTGAGCTAAGCTGTGGAAAACACATAGAAAATGAGAAAAAATATTGGATTGTTTCTAAAGCAGAACTTAGTTTTCTAGCTTGTGTTGTGTTTTTGTGGAAGGTTTCTTTGACAGTGGGGAAGGACTTGCAGTTGTAGCAGCTTGCAACTTCCCAGTCTCTAAGTAAGACCCACTTATAGCTAAGGCCAAACCTAACAATCACCTCTGCAATAGATATTTAAGAAGGTAAAATCTGCAGCAGGAAAAGGAAGTGGAAGGAGAGGAAGTAGGAAGACAGAGAACAACCGTGCAGACCCTAAGGTCAATGAAGGAAGAGAAGAGGAGTTGTGCCGGAGCAAAGAACTCCCCTGAATCCCATGGTGAGATGGCAACTGTCTCCCTGAAACCTATGGAGAGTAACAGTCGAGCTGAGATCTGCTAGCAGCTCATGGAGGACCCCATTTCAGAGGAGATGGCTGTGCCCAAAGAAGTCTGTGACTTGTGGGAAGATCAAGATAGAAAGTAATATGGTTTTGAAGGACAGCAGTCCTTTAAAAGGACTCGTGCTAGTTTGTGGAGGACTGTATCCCATGGAAGAAGTCCTAAATTGGAGGAGGGCAAAAATATGAGGAGTCCTCTCCCCTGAGGAGTATGAGGTTTCAGAGATCATCTGTGATGAACTGATTACAACCCACATTCCCTGCCTCCTTGCATTGCTGAGGTTGCAGTAGGTAGAGAAATCAAGAGCAAGTCTGTGGCTGGGAAGAAGGGAGTGGTGGAAAAGAAAATGTTTTTTAAGAGCAAGTTATATTTCTTAACATTGGAGTTTGTTTTGTTTCTTGTTTTCATTGGTGGTGAATTGAACTGATTTTTTTTTCCCCAAGTCAAGTCTGTCTCACCAGTGACAATAACTGGTGAATGACGTCTTTTTATCCTTGACCCAGAAGGCTGTGATTGTCTTTTCTCTTCTCTGTCCCACCATTGGGAGAGAGGAGTGAGTGAGCTGCTGTGTGGTGTTTCAGGTGCTATTTTCAGAGATGCTTCTCACTCTGTTATGCTCACCAGTTTCTTATGCCAAATCCAGCAGTTTCTCATGGTCTGTTATCTGAAACTCTGGCAAGAGCCTAGTCATCTCTCTGTATACTTGACTAGTTTTCACAATAGGGAAATAAAAGACTGATTCTGGCCTTTCTGAAATGCAACCCAAAACTCATTCTGCACAAATACCTGTACAAAGGGCCTATAGATATATTTTTTTTATTTCTTTATAGTATTACCATCCACAATGGCAACAGAAACAATAACTGAAGAGGAGAGGAAATGTTCATGTTCCATACTCTCAACTGAACAGAAGGGTGTAATAAGTTATAGCTGAACACAGAGAATAATTTACTATGCAATCAAAACAATAAATGCCTTGGCATACCTTATGTGAAATTAAAAGGCTCAAGTTAAGAAGACCTAATCAGAAGCCCTAAACAAATACTTTGCTTATACATAAATTTTACAGTGACTTTTGATTCCTAGATTATCCAAGATAACATCAGATATCTTAAGATACCTACTATATGTGGATCTAGAGGATGCAACAGAGAGCTGAGGATAGATGATGCCCTTTTAACTAGTAAACCAGGAAGGAAAGACAAAATATCCCAAGTGATACTATGTGTAGTCAACTGAATCAAGACCTAGCAATGCAGTGACTATGTGGAATTTACATACTCCACTAAAATGAAGGTACATAAATCAGGGGCTGAAACTTCATCCCTAGCAGGTGATGTATTGGTATGATACAGTCTTCACTGATGCTAAAACAGTACAAAGGACGACATCTCCATGTAGAATCTGTCTTTCAAATTGAATTTTACACTTTACAACATTGTCCAAAGGTCTCTAGCACACTTACTACCTTGGGCTCTTCCTCAGGAGATATAGCAGGAGTAAACAAAACCAGAGTCCTGGAAGGCTCCATGTATCATGTACTATGTTGGTGACTGTGAGCAGATTCAGTTCTTAATCACACTGTATTTATATAAATTTCAGTCCTAGAAGCCAAACTTTCACAAACCCATCTGAACACACACTGTTCAGCTCTACTTATAGAGCCTATTTCTCTAGCCTGTCTCCTGAGATCAGTTTTATTACCATATACTTTTTCAAATCTTAAATTACAAGAACTCCCTGAGTAAAATCTCCTCTCCTGAAGTAGGCCCATAAATTAGCTTTAGAGTATTAATTTAAATGTTGTTGGTTATTCCTTCAGACACTGAGTGCAACTGCTAAAAAAAGCAGGCAGTATCTATGTTAGTAAATTTTTTTGGCATCTGTAAGAATGTAGCTGCATGCTAAATCCTTTGAAAATGGTCTATGGAGTATTTGAACTCCCAAACTACATCCAGGAATAATTTTTGAGAGTTCTAGATTGCACAGACTAAAAACATCAGACCTCCTTAGCAGTTTAGCAGAAGAGATGATTGAGTTTCAGCACGCAGGAGTATTTCAGGCAGTGTTTAATCTACAAGTAGAATCACAGCCATATGGTCTCCAAAGAGAAGTAGCGCCTTATCATTCAGTCTCATTAAACTGACATGTAAATCTGCTTATGTTGACCAGGAAAACCTGGAGTTTGCTACCCTCGTGGTTCAGACTGGTTGCTGTAAGATTAGGATAATCTTCAGCAACATTTCATAGCTAGATAGATCTATAAAGGCAATACAAATATAGCATAGGAAGAATACAAAAGGGAAGAGGTCATTTTTTTCCCACATATGATTTATAAAAAAAAAAAAAGATACTGTGAAACTAAACTCCCAAAATTATGAAGAAAACTGCTGAAACTTTCTTCTTCCTTACTTAGCTGAGCTCAATATTTCACTGAGTTCATCAGAGGAACACAAAAATGTGTTGAGCTCTCGAAATCTAGCAGAAGTTTGTTTAGCTTTAATACACACATTCAAAACAGGATATCAGAAAATGGAAGATGAGCATGGCATATGTATCTATACATAGTCAAAGGCTGTACTTAATCTAAGCAGATACATACCTGCTACCAATCAGTCATATAATTCACTTCAAATAAACAGCATAATTTAGGTAAATATCAACATTGTAAATTTGTTTATCAAAAGCCTCATGCTAATATGATATTGACTTCTAGTACCTAATAGTGTTTATTTTACTTTAATAGGTATATATTTACTTTAATATGTGCTACATCTGTTCAGTAGCTTCTCAGTTCATTCCTGGGTCCCTTTGTCTTCTATATCCTGTCAGGCCATACATGACATTTTAGCCTTAACTCATTTTTTATTGCTAATCTACCTTGCAGCTGAGCAATACTTTAAACTTTTTTTTTTTAATTATTATTTTATTATATTCTTTTCAATGAGAAAAAGGCTGTTGGATTTCAGAACTCTCATAGAATCATTAATTATTTATTTTTAAGTAACATGAAATACCCATCTAAACGTTTTAGAGTATTTCTGAACAAAACTTGAAAATACAGTTTGCCTAAGTGTATATCTTAAGCTGTAAGTTGATATCATGGATTCATAAGGTTGATCTTGATAGAACAGCAGACCAAAAAGAAATGTATAATCTCTGGCCTGTTTCAAGTGAGAAATTCCAAAGACAAAACATTGTATAGGATTCAAATTATGAATGTAGAGTGAAATTGTATTTCACAAAACCACAGAACCACAGAATGGTAGGGATTGGAAGGAACCTTTAGAGATCATCTAGTCCAAGCCCACTGCTCAAGCTGGTCCACCTAGATAAGGTCACTCGGGAAAACATCCAGCTGGGTTTTGAAAACCTCCAGAGGAGACTTGACACCCTCCCTGGGCAGCCTGTTCCAGTGCTCCCTCACCCTTACGGTAAAGAAGTTTTTCCTTAAGTGGACCTTTTTGTATTCCACCTTATGTCCATTGCCCCTAGTCCTACCACTGGACACTGCATTTGTATAACTTCAGTCTATACACTTTATTTATGTCAGAGTATGTGAGAGATGCAGTTGACTTTCAGTTTATGCCTTGGAATAAATGAGTATAGATGAATTCTTGTAGCAAGTAAAAGGAAAACCATTTAAATGTATGTTGTCATTTCTGAGATTGCAAAAAGAATGAATATATTAAAGTGTAGAGGCAAATACTTCTGTTTAAAAATTTGTCTTAACACTCAAAGCCAATCTGATCTTGTTTATTAATCAGAAATGATTCCACACATTTTCAATAATTCGTTGTAGTAATGTACAGTCAGCTGGTATTTGAGAACATTCACCACATATGTACTCTCTTGCAAAAACTAAGTGGTTGCCTCAGTGCAGCTTATTAAAAAATTGTCATCTTGTATGTTTACCTTTCCCAACAGCTATATACCCTGAAAACAGTGTAAAGGAGTCCTCATTATCTCTTATTTCTCTGTCTCATCATAACTTTAATTTTCTTTTGAAAGAGTTTTTGTTAAACAATGTCTGTTTTGACAGATTCTTCTACCTCGTGTTTTCAGCTTCTTTTGAAAATTTTAACTACACAATGGAATGTATTAAATGACTTTTCAATGCTTCCTTGTTCTTATACCATATCTAATGTTCCCAGAACTTTTAAATAGAAGCATGGTTTTGGTTTGCAATGTCTTTTTCTTCCTGGCAAATATTATAAGCTGTAAGATTTTCAAACAGTGGATTTTTTTGTCTCATAGTATTTAAAATATTTTACTATATATTTATAAAATATATGAAAAGAAAATGACAAATAAAATACCCAGAAAAAAAATAGCCATATAAGGTAAGTA
The DNA here is from genome assembly GCF_028858725.1 of Colius striatus. Lineage (NCBI taxonomy): Eukaryota > Metazoa > Chordata > Aves > Coliiformes > Coliidae > Colius > Colius striatus. Next base: position 18,103,012 of record NC_084760.1, on the reverse strand, counting down.
TAAGAGAGTAACTTAATAATTTTTAAATTATTTTAATAATTGATTTTACGAAGATTATTCATTTAGTCTCTGACAGACATCACTGGGTTGAAGGCAACACTTGTACAGCTATATATGATAAAATCCTGTATCACTGCATTTCAAGACAGATAACAGACAATACACATGGCAGTCACGTAAACAACAGCAGAGCATCTGAGATAAATATGTTGGTACTAGTGAAATGATACAGCTAACAATGTGAAGAGTCAGATTGCTCTGTCTCCTTGTGCATGGGTAGTCCTCAAAGGAAAATGAAAGTTGAATCTCTGGGCATTTTCCTAATTCTCTCACCACTGTTTTGTCATACTGAGGAATAATGCCAGTAGCTTGGCATTATCCATCACCAAGATAGTATATAGTTGGGAATGATAAGAATTTGGTGCCCAAAACCACTGTCTGACTAAAATAGAACTTGGTTTCCATTCATCAAATTCCGTTTATTGAGCAGGTGGGTGAATTAAAAAAAAAAATCATGAAATATGGCACGATTTCCGTGGTACTTGTATTCTGTGTTGTATTATAAATCCAGATAAATCACTTCTATCTCTCAGTGTGGCAGGAACAGGTGATGGTGAGATAAATTGCCAGCACAGCTATTTGCAGTTAAAATCCAGTTTTACCACCATTCAATACACACTATAGGAGTTCAGTTAGAAACAAAAACAAATGTAGGTGAACACACATAGGAAATTGCAACTTCCTATGAACACTTGTCTTCAAAATAGAAGAAAATTATCAACAGTTTTCTTTGGTTAAGTAAACTATCCAAAACAATAATTTTTCAATAACATTTAATCTCCTGTTGATTAGGAGTATCTAAGATGGAGATTACTTTATCACAAGATAAGAATTTTTTTTAGAAACATGAACTGTCATACTTGTAGGAGATTTTATATTTTGGTTTGGTGTTTTGGGTTTTTTTCTGTATGTATAGTCACTCTTCTGTCCCAGCTGCTTGTTTGTGTCTTACAGGACTGCAGCTTCCAGAGGCCAAATGGATTCAGAAACGTTTCAGTCATTGTTATCTGTCCATAGAATAACAGAATCATATACAGATTCAGGTCAGAAGTGGTCTCTGGAGATTATCCAAACTCCCCTGTGCTCAAGCAGAGCCAGTTACAGCATGTCTTGCTGGACCATGCCCAACTGTGTTTTGAGTATCTCCAAGATTGTAGAAACCACAGCCTCTCTGGACAACTTGTTCCAATATTTGACTGTACTTGACAGTATTTGAGCCTTAATTTTCTTCTAATGTTTAAATCACAGTTCCTGTATTTCAGTTGTGCCTATTGCTTCTTGTCCTTTCAACAGGACAACTGAGAATAGTCTGGCTCTATGTCCTTTACTCCTTCGATCATGTTTTCATATATATCAATAAAACCTTAATAAGCCTTCTCAATCTAAGATTAAACAGTCACAGCAGCCTTTCCCTTAATCCCTTTATCACTGTTGCTGGACTTGCTCCTCTACTGGGGAGCTCAGACTTGGACCTGGTAATCCAGGTATGTCTCATTAGGACTGCCTAAAGAGGCAGTATCACCTCTCTTGAAGTGCTCTTGATGCTCTCTCTAATGCAGTCCAGGGCTTGTGTCCACCAAGACCATCAGGTCTTTTCTTTACAAAGCTGCTTTCCAGATGGTTTATCCTTAGCCTGTACTGGTGCATGGAGTTATTTCTCCCCAGGTACCAAACTTTGACACTATTGCTTGCTGAACCTTATGAGGTACCCACGAGAACATTTCTGCAGCCTAATCAGGTCACTCTGAACGTCAGTAGTGTAACTCCTCATGGTTACAAAACATAAGAAAATTTTAAAACTAATTCCTATAAATATTCCTGTGTACAACTTGGAATTCCTTTTACGTGGTCACAATCACAAAATGAAACAGTACTCATTTCCCTCAGTGGGCAACACAAAAGGATTTTTGTGCAATGACTTCTAAAAAATTCTGATAACAACAATGGAAACTGCCTTATTCTCCTGTGTTATACTATTGAACACCAAGCTATGAGATATTTTACCATGGTTTTCTCTCTCCTAATTCAGCAGGAGTATTTGCATTAGCTACAGAACTGTCCCATTCTGGATGAATTCATTCTAATGTCTGTAAATATCCACAGTGCTCTTTGTATGTGTTCATTCTACCTATACAGGACTGTATAAAATCTGTATCCAATTATATTAAAAATATAAAAATAGCACACAAGGTGAACATTTTTTAATTTCTTTTTACTAAATTGGACATTAAAGAAGTAAAAGCCACAATTTACATTTCATACCATCTTTCAGAAGAAGTAACCTGCATGCAAAGGATTACCTCCAAGCCTATGCACAAGCTCATGTACAAGCCATGTAAGCAAAGTTTGCTGTACTCTGTTTCATCTGTTAGTTATTACTGTATTAATTTCTTGGTGTTGGTTCTGTGCTATACTTTATAGAGAGAACCTTGCTTTCCTATCACTTCCATAGTAAAGAGAAGATGCAATTGCAGGTATTTCAGCAGAAGTACCTCTGATTTATTTTACCAACAATCACTGCTTTTAAGCTCTGAATTTCCTTTATGAGTTTTTTATTTACTAAATCAAGGTAACTCAAGCTAAAAGCAAACTGTAGTAGATAAAAAGGGTAGACAGAATTATTAAATTGTTTTTATTTTTTCCCAATTTATTTCTAGAAAAGACATGGTCCAGAATAGTTGTTATTTTAATAGGGAAATAATGAGACTATAAGCTAAACACAATTTCCAATATAAACATGCTGTAGGGGTTTTTTCTCAGTGAACAATTTTAATGTAACAAATGTTTCTGATTCTGTCACCAAAATATGTAAAATGATGACACATTAGTTTATAACTGCAGCAAATGTTTTACATTTAGAATACCATTAATATATCTAGCAATACCACTGCTGACATTGAATTCTGTCAGTGAAGTTTGCATTTAGACAGTGAAATGATGTTGCTGATGTATTGCTGATAATGTTGATCCACAATAGCTTTAACTTTAAGTAATTAGAAAAATCATGTGCTTAATGTTAAGCATGAGTATGAAAGCTTTTCTGGAACTGTATGCTATAATACTTTTGTAGTCTCACCCTGAAAGTTATTAGAATTAGTGGGTTTTTTTCAGTTCTAGAAAAAAATATCTCCTTTCAGTCCTTTTAAATGTTTTAAGCTGTTTTTTTGGTAAATATTAGCCTCCAATAAACAGAAAGCAATATTATTTCTTTCTGAATTATGAATTTTTAAAAATGTAGATTTTTTTTCTTCTAGAAAGAATTCTACAAAATATCAAGTAATTAATTGACATCTGAATACAGTTAAGATCCTGTATCTAAATATAAAAAATACAGATAGCTTTTTGAACTGGCATATTTTCTTATACTACTAGGAATTCTATATGCTAGAAATAGATATGGGAAATTTTGCTTCTGATATCCTTTTAATTTATCCTTCTGATATAAATATCTTCATTTTTTTGTAGTTTTCTTGTGTCTTAAGAAGTCAATCAATGTAAGTCAGATTTTAGAAACCATAAGTGTATTTTTTTCTAATTTTATTGCAAATTAGAATGTTTCTGAATTTTCTTTTTGCCGTGAAGCCTGTCCTAGTCATCAAAGAATGAACTGTCAACATGAAGTGCAGGAAATTGCACCACCATTAACAGCGATGGAAACTGCACATTAATTCCTCAGATACCATACTGAAAATTTCTCCCTCAAGAGTCATGAATGCCAAGAAACTTACTGTGGGGGTGAAACCCTTGTAATGGACTACTTAACTAGATTTTGATACCTAGAGAGAAAAGAAAATGAAATTGCAGGAGCTGTGTTTAACTGATAACGTACTACATTCCAAAGGAGGCTATACAAGGATAAGTAGTAATGTTAGAAAGATGGTGCTAGAAGCAGTGGTTGTACAGAAAGATAAAATATAAAGGATAAAAGGAACAGGTTGTTACCCTTGAGATTGGAAGGAACATTAAACTGCTGAAGGCTAAACGTAAAAGCAGTTATTCTTGAATCCCTATTCATGACAGAAGGGTCTCCTAAAGGAGCTTACTTTTAAAAAGACAAGGAAAAGATGGAAGCTAGGGAAGGACATATAGCAGCCTGTAATGATGATCCACAAAGCAGAGGAAGATAAAATCTGCCAATCTGTTATAGGTAAGAAGGACAAGGGTAAGTGGTGGTGAAGGACTTTACCTGCAAGTAAATGTGTTAACATGGCTGATTGGAATTTGAAGTTATGTCTCCCGCTTTTAAGGGTTTGGGTAGCATTCTAGTCCTGTGAAAGTGAAAAGGCACTTGCAGTCAGGATTTTCTCTCATAATTTCTTCTAAATGTTTTATCTATGTGAGTACTGCATATTCACCCAGCACATTTTACACCTATTATCAGCAAAAAAAATCTGTATTTTGCAGTCACATTCTTAACACTTCTACCTATCTCAGCACTTTACTGAGTTTTACTCATTTAAAATGGCAGTGGAAATATTTTTTCTTAGTCTTTGTTTGTATCTTCTATTCATATTTTTTAACATTTACTACTGATATTTATTCTATTACAATTTTAATATAAACTGATCTTCTTGAGAAGAGTATAGGAACATTGCCAGGGCATGCAGGGGTGCAACTAGGAAGGCTAGAGCCTTTCTAGAATTAAATTTAGGCAGAGATGTTAAGGACAGTAATAAGACATTTTTTAAGTACATCAGCAGCAGAAGGATAGCAAGGGGGAATGTGCGCCCACTGCTAAACACTGAGAGTACCCTGGTGACCGAGGGTGCAGAGAAGGCTGAAGTACTAAATGCCTTCTTTGCTTCAGTCTTTACAGCCAAGGCCAGCCCTCGGGAAGCCCAGTCCAGCAAGGATAACAGGATGGCCAGGACAGCAGAGGAACTGCCCTGGGTGGAAGAGGTTAAAGATTCGTTGGCCAAAATTAAGGCTCATAAGTCAATGGGTCCCAATGGGATGCATCCTAGAGTGCTGAGAGAGCTGGCTGATGTGATTGCTAAGCCTCTCTCTATCATTTTTGAACAATCATGGAGGACAGGTGAGGTGCCTGAGGACTGGAGAAAGGCCAATGTCACGCCAGCCTTCAAAAAGGGCAGGAAGGATGACCCAGGAAACTACAGATCTGTCAGTCTCACCTCCATCCATGGAAAGATGATGGAACAACTCATCCTGATAGCCTTCTATGAGTGCATAACTGCCTGACTAGATGTGGGGAGAGCAGCAGATGTCATGTACCTTGACTTTAGCAAGGCTTTTGTCACTATCTGCCATAACATCCTCATCAGAAAGCTCATGCAGTGTGGCTTGGATGAGTGGACAGTGAGGTGGATCGAGAGCTGACTGAATGACAGAGCCCAGAGGGTGGTGATCAATGGCACAGAATCAAGTTGGAGGTCTATGGCCAGTGGAGTTCCACAGGGATCAGTTCTAGGGCCAGTCTTGTTCAACATCTTCATCAACAACTGGATGAGGGAACAGAGTGTACTCTCAGTGAACTCAACAATGACATCGAACTGGGAGGACTGGTTGATTCCCCAGAAGGCTGTGCTGCAATTTAGCGGGATCTCAACCGGCTTGAGAGTTGGGCAGAGAGGAATCTCATGAGGTTCAACAAGGACAAGTGCAGAGTAGTGTATCTGGGAAGGAATAACCCCATATACCAGTATAGGCTGGGGATTGACCTGCTGGAGAGCAGCTCTGCAGAGAGAGACATGGGAATTCTGGTTAATAATAACCTAAGCATGAGCCAGCAATATGCCCTCATGGCCAAGAAGGGGACAGTGTGGGATGCATCGAGAAGGGTGTGGCCAGCAGGTCAAGGGAGGTTCTTCTCCCCCTTCTGGAGAAAGTACAGCACAGGGCCACCAAGATAACAAGGGGACTGGAACATCTTTCATATGAGGAAAAAAATATATATAAAAATATAAATAAAATTAAAAATACAAAAATATGTTTAAGTTTGAAAATCCATGTTTAACCCACTAAAATGTATTCTTACATTAAATCTTGAAGATCCTTGAGGTTAATGGTAAGGTTTAATATTGGTCCTAATAATCAGATTAAAAGTCATTTAAAAGGAAAACAGTGCTCAAAATCAAAAGTATGTATTCCACTAAAAATAAAATGAGCACAACATTGTTTTTATTTTGTAAATTTACTGTAATGTTTTGAGCTTCCAGAGTGCTGTGTGTATCTAGTATGCAATCATAATCAATAAAACATACAGATGTATACCTCTCTGTTGACTCTCAGCAAGATAATAACATCATATAATTTAAGGCATCTAATTTTAGCTGCTTGAAGTCACCTACTGATTTTATAAAAAATAAAGACTGCTTCTTTTAGGTATTCTGCATCACATTGTAATGAAGCACACGAAGTGGGTGATAGGAGTAACCTCACTCTTTTCTTGATTCATCCAATTTTAAAAAGTCAGTGAAATACCACTAAAAGAATTCAGTAAGGTAACTAGCTTGCCCTAATCACATTTCCCCAGTTCTATTTCAAAAGTTATTTTTGAATTATCCTAATCGTGAAAATATATTAAATTATCTGTATTGTGTGGGGTTCTTTAACTTTCTGGGATCTCTTCAGGGTTTTCAAAGGGTAAAACCTAGTAAAATAGTATTGGATAAATGTAAATAACCTCTCTTTTTTAAACAGTGAGGATTTTAATTATTTTTTTCCTAAGAGTGCACAGCTCTTCTAAGTTTCTCCAGAAACAAGTGACTGACTTGAGCACTGGTTTATTTTTGGTTTTAGGTGATATGTTCTATTTTTCTTTCTGAATGAAGTACTGATTTCACTGAAGTCTCACAGTTTTAGCATTGATTTCACTTTCTGTGTTTACATGTGATGAGCTTTGCTGTCAGCTCAAAACTAAATATTTACATTTAATTCCTCTTGGATTAGGATGAAACTCAATATCAAATTATTTCTTTGATATTAAAATATATTTCTCAGGCAGTGGAGTATTCAACAGTAAATGATAAAGAATTCCACTAAGCCACTTGGGAATGATTTCTTTATTATTATTTTGGCACATATTGTACAATGAGTTCCACTATTTTTGTCACACATCTCTCTGGGGATACAAAATAAATCATCTCTGTTAGGTAATCAAGATGGGGAGCTGATGCTGTTGCTTGTTTTAATCAATCCATGAAATGAAAGCGATTACAAACCATACCAGCACAATATATCCCCCTGAGCCTCTTGTAATTGGTATGATCATTTAATTGGCACACTCTGCTTCCACTGGGATCTATCATTTCAGAGGGATCTAGTTTACTCTGCAGTTACAGGGCTTGTTATATGATCTTCTCAGGTAATGTTGCTTGTATTGTAAAGCAAAATGAAAAAAAGATGTATAGACTTTTCGTCTTTATTTTTGTCAACTGCTTGAATTACAGGAGCTTTGCTTCTCACACTGAACTGAAAAAAAAAAAGATAATTATGCTGTTGGGAAGGAATGTACATTCTTCCACTGTGCTAAAAGAATCAAAGGGAAAATCTTCAGTAGTTGCACTCTTGTGCATTACAACTGACATTGCTGTATGACAGAGGGATGAACAGGGAAAAACTTAACAAGGGTAATGTAAGAACGAAAATGACTGAAAAATAATTGATTTTGGGTAAGTACTGAATCTTTGGCACAGGTTTGGATTTATTTATTAAGAATGAAAATATATCAAAAGTATATTACTAGGTTGCTGACTCTCCTAGCAAGGTGGGTAAGTGGGTATTAGCATAAACAAGCTCATCTTGCTCATCAGCTTTCAAGCTGCAGTGAAAGGACAAGGACTCATTCAGATTGTCTTCCAAGAAGCTTCCCGTTGATAAGATAAAGATCTGTTATTGAGTCCATTGATTCATTGCAAAATTTAACAACAGTGTAAAAATCAAACCAAAAACAACCTCAAAAAACTCCTTCATCAAGAATTTTTCTTTCAGGGAACATTTTTCATTTTATTCCCAAAAGTATATCCTTCCAAAAACTGGGATAAATTACTACTGTATTTGTCAAGGAAATAAACTGCATTTCATAAGGGCTGGAATTTAGCTTTTATAAAAGGTAATTTGCAAATAAAGAAAATAATCACACAGTAGTCTGAATCTATGGATAAATTTTCATATTCATTCAACTCTTTCAATTTAAATTAATATTTCCCATACTTTTATTTTGACAACTTTGAGATGCCTTTTCTATAGCTTCACTGTGAATTAGAACACCTCAATAGATTATTTTCTATGTAATCTGGAGAACCTATTTTCAGGAGAAGTAATGAAAAACAGCTTAGAGAGATTTTTGATAGAGTTATATTTTTAAAAAATATGCTTATTTCACTGAGTAAAAGAAAGTAAAAATGAAAATTTCAGCTCAAAACAAGTTCAAATCAACTCTGCAATAAATAATAACTTGGTAGAATTAATATGGTATTGCTAAACAGACTCTGAATTCCACTTTGTGAAAGGATAAATGTAGCTTATAAAAATTTTTTTGGTATCTAGATTTTAAATTTATCTGCTAACATTTTCCAATGAATTTAAGTCCCTAATTGTCGTTGAAGCTGATTACCAGGCTCTTACCAGAGCAACATCATGACATTTGTGGCCACTGAGATTCACTGACTCTCCATAAGCTAGACTGCTTGTCTCTTCCACTCAGAGGATGTGCTGATAAAGAACGATTTCTCTCACCTCCAGTAATATCTTCTGCCCTGCACACATTTTTAAGCCCAGAGGAAAAACTTTATACTTCACTTCTCAGTGTTGGCTTCTACCTACATACCAGTTACCCAGAGGACTTCCACATTCCTTCTCCAATACACTTTAAATTTATTATGCATATTTTTCCTCGTAGCAGCCTAGGGCTTTAGGTGTTATGTTTATGTGAAAGTAAGTAATATCTTAACAGCATTTCTTCAGTGAACACAGATACATTCTTAACTATCAGACATTTAGCCTGCTTCTGATATTCATTAGGAAAGAAAACATATCTATGAAGGCAGACCTGCTTCTGCAGGGGGGTTGGACTAGATGATCTCTAAAGGTCCCTTCCAACCCCTAACATTCTGTGATTCTGTGAAGGCCAGACTCTCATAATCTATGCAGTCTAAAATTCCTAGTGCTTTAGCAGAAGAATGTAATTTCAGAAATGCTGAATAACAACAACACCAAAGTCAACATCTATGCCTACTCAGCAGCTAAAAATCAAGCTTTTGAGGTAGATTTATGAGACTAATACTTTGTATATGGCCATGTAAACATGGAGTCTCCTTCTCTGGAGATCTTCAAAACCCAACTGGACGTGTTCCTGTGTGACCTAATCTAGGTGGATCTGCTTTAGCAGGGGGGTTGGACTAAATGATCTCTAGAAATCCCTTCCAATTCCTACCATTCTGGGATTCTATGATCTTTTTTCTTCCTTATCCAACCACAGGAGTTGGGGGTGGGGAATGTAAGCGAGCAGCTGCAAGGTGTTTCATTGCCAGCTGGGATTAAGCCATGGCAAGCACTTAGCCAAAGAATTCAGCTAGAGCTGTGCAAGACCATAAATTGCAGTACAAAATGACTACATTTTTGCATCAACACCTTTCTTAAGGCACAATAAAGTAACTCTCTCAGGAAACAGTTAATATTAGGAGGAGACCAACACAAAATAACATATTCAAAACCATTTCAGCCTGGCTCATTTTTATTTGCTTCCTTCATTTTTAATTCAACAAATCATAAAAAAGAACTGAGTGGCCAAGAAGCAGGGCTAATCTGTTTTATTATTGTAATAGTAAAATGGCATAGTACTAGCATCCTGCTCCCAAAGGGATGTTTGGTGATTCAGAGGAAGTGTCACTTCTTTAAAACAAACAAAAATACCGGGTGGCGTTGCCATTCCATCTTGTGCTACCTAGCCTACTCAATGCAAATAACAGATGTTAATCAAAGAAAAAGTGAAATATTTTATTGGACATTGCTTTATAAAGCCACTTCCAAGAGAAGGGCAGTTATTAATGCTTTAAAAATAATTCTGACACCCTTAAATATCTGAGATAGACTTAGTAGCTGATACATTCTTTCAAAATACTTTTTGTTGTAAATTCCTAGATTAATTTGCTTAATGAAAAATGGAAAAAGCCAATTCAATCCAACAGACTTGTGCTGACAGCTCCCTTATTGTGCAGGCCATCAACAAGTTTTAAAGTGAAACTTTCAGTGTAGTCTTTTTCTTGTCAACTGAAATGATATTATACTAGTTTCTAGTTGAGTAGGCTGAGTAAAGATTTTCCCTCCAAATAATGCTGGAGTGTGACTGGTTCAGTCAAAAGGCTGTAAATTGTCCATCACTAGTCACATCAACAAACTAAAACCTCATGATCTCCTCCAGGATTTCCAATATAACATACCGTTCAGCAACCTGTTAACTACTACAGCTCTGCTGGAATTCAAAGTTAGCAGTGGTTGAGAGCGTGCCTTGTTCTGCTGAAGACCAGAATTTGTAAAGGTAGGATTTTCTCAAGTAACTGAAATATCAATTTGATTCTATTTTTCTTATGGAATACACGTAAACAACAATTTTCAGATATTTGGAACTGATGGAAAAGCTGTAGATGTGCCAATTAGGGATATGCTCTTTGCACTAGAGATATGCACTGCTACGTTCCAAATATAAAGCAGAGATGTGCTAGAACTCAATGTGTAGATGTAAGAAATTTAATATTGATTATAAATATACGTAATGGTTAAGGCTCATTCAGGGACAAAAGATCATGATTAGACTTAAGAACCACAGACTTTGGAACTCCCGAAGGACAGGGACGAATTAGTTGCCACTTATGGTCCCGGAAAAAAACAGACAAGGCTACTTAACTTGGGGAAAGAAACAAAACTTAATTTAATCCACCTCAATCCAAAATATAACACAAGGAAAGTATCCAATGGAGAAATAATACAGAGTAGGGCAAATGATGGAAGTACAACCAGCCCTTTAAGATCCCTTTTCTCCCACCCTTCCTCTCTTCCTAGGCTCAGAGCCCTGGCCCCAGTGTCATTACCTCCTCATAAGCAGTGCCAGGAGCAGGGAATGGGGGGTGCAGTCAGTCCTTTCCTAATGTCTCTTGCCACTTATGGCACTCCTGAGGAGAAGTGTTCATTGCCAGCCCTCCCTTGCTCCAGTTCAGGGTCTTCCACACACTGGGCAGCCCTGCACGGGCTACTCCCATGGGGTGTTGCAACCTCAGTTTGACTTCTCCAGGTTGCAGTCTAAACTGCTCACTCCTTCTGATCTGGAGTCTCCAGCTCTTACCTCCTCTTTCATGGATTTGCCATCTCTTGCTGTGGGCTGCAAGGATGTCTCTGGTCTGGCACCACTCCTCCTGGCCTTCTTACCTGACTGCAGGGTCTGTGTAGTCATAATCACCTCCACCTGGCCGTTCTCTTCCACCTCTTATCACACACTTCAAATTCCCTACCTTAAATAGTGATGGCAGAGGCATCAGATTGGCCCAGTTGGGCTGGAGATGGGTCCAGAGCTGGGGAAAAGTTTAAGAAGTTTTTTACCAGACTTTCACTGCAGCCCCTTCTCCTTGTTACCAAACAAAAGTGGTTCCTCACAAACACAGGACAATATATTTTTATCTGTCCTTCTCCTCAATAATAATGAGACTACAAGATTAAGAAATATTTTTATTTTGTTGGGGTTTTTTCTTGGTTGTTTTTTGGGGTTTTTTTCATTTAAGAGTATGTGCTAGATATTAAACAGAAAAAGCTGTCTCCATTAAATTCTGGCAAAACAATAAGCAAATCAAAATGCATTTTACAATTTGAAGGGGAACTCTTTATAGTCACTTACAATCTCAATTATGGAATATATACTATTATTTCTTTAAGAGAAGAGAAAGTTAGAACTCTGATTTCATAATTTTTCCAGTTATTGGTGAAATTACTGAAATTCAGACTAACAAAATTATTCAAAGTAAAGTAAGAAGTTGTAAACACTAAAAAAGTTAATATAAAATCTGAAGCTTTGAAGTCTGTTGCATTATGTACAGGCAGGTTTAGTGATCTCAGGCATTGCTTCATCTGTGTGAATATCCTTTATATTTATATGGACACACTTTCAATTATATACAGTTTTACTAAAGATCATTTATTATAAAATTGGATATAAAATAACTATTTTCACTGTTGCTAATTACCCTTGAACATTATTCTTGTTATTGTTGTTTTCAGTGTTCTAAGTACGATTTGAGAATTGTATTCAATGGTTAAAATTTGCTATCCCACATTACACAGAGACGGACCCATTCAGCTGCCTCTGACTGCAGCAATTTCCAGAAGGAGTTTAGTAGTTTTATTGACACCACAGTATTTAATCTTCTGGTAGATACCAGCTCTTAAGCTGAAATGCACAGAAGTTTGTTTCTTGATACATTTTTCCCAGACACTCCTTTTGGTTTTGGAAACTGAGTTTTAATTTAAAACTATATTTGACTACTAAAAAAAAAAATCATTCCTAACTTTAAGAAAAGTCATATGGAAAGCACATGTAAGCTGTAAGTTAGTGTCAATACTGCTAAATAATAACTGAAGTGGGTAATAAAACTTTGCAAAAGAAGTATCTGTAATTTATACTGTGTTTGCCTTGTTAGAAGCCATGGTTTAGTATCCATCAGAACAAAAGTGATCAAATAACAATGTTTAGTTTGCTTCTCCACAGGTTCTGAATAAGCTGAACATTCCTTTTAAATAACCATCAGAGATATTAAAGTTCAATTTATAGATTTGTTATATGTCGGACATATTTATGCTAGGTTAAAATTCAGAACTTCTTCGGCTTTAACACTATAGAATAAGTGTAAGAGAGGGTCTAAATTTAATGTGCACTAAAGATCTTTGAATATGTCATTAGGTTGTCATTAGGTATATATCATTCATTGACATGTATAATTTTCACCTTCAACAGTACATGTCTGTCCTTGCTCTTTGGTCTTGTTGCTATTATTTTCTTTTCTGTAGTCCTTTGATTACTCGTTAAGGTGAAAGGACAGTTCTATCCATGGCAGGTTTGACAGAGGTCATGCATAGAGAGAAAAAGAAAGAATTGGCACTGAAAAATTCTTCAATTTTCAGCACCTTGGCTAAAAGGTTGGGGGAGGCTCATGACTTTTGAAGCAATCTGTGAAAACACTGTACAAGTGCTTATGATATGGTGTTTACTACAAGTACTTCCTTAGATGCCAACCTATTTATTTTGCTTATAATATTTATCCCCATAACATTTTAACATTTTATTATCTGATAAGTAATCAGCTTTCCTTGCAATCCTGGTGTGAGGGATTCAAAAAAACTGGAGTGTTTTTTTTTTTTTCCAAATGACAAAGGATTCACCTGACATAGACAACTAATTTCAGAAAAGATGAATCACAGAATATACTCCCTTACAGAGTTTGGTAGCTAAAGCTTTGAGAGATGTATTCTTTCAAACCAGTTGTCTCATTGATGATTTTTATGAGTTAATTAATACAAAGCTGGGAGGAGTCACTGACATATCAGAGGGCTGTCTGCTATCAAGAGGGATATATTCCACACTCAGGTTCTAAATCTAGGAGAGGAAGAATGAAGGCAGAGGAGGATTTTTGGAGTGATGATGTTTGTTTTCCTGAGTAACTCATACATATGATGGATCCTGACTTTCTTGGAGATGGATGAACATCTGCCTGCCCATGTGAAGTGGCTAATCAATTCCTTGATTTGCTTTGATTTACTTATTAAACTGTCTTTATCGTAACCCTTGCTTTTTCTCACTTTTACTCTTCCAGTGCTGTGTCTTGTTCTGAACTCCATACCATAAGAGAGATAAGGACATACTGGACAGAGACCAATGAAGTGTCACAAAGATGACTAAAGGACTGGAGTATTTCTCCTATGACAAAAATCTGAGAGAGCTGGGAATGTTTAGCCTGAAGTAGAAACTGCTCAGGGGGATATTATCAATGAATATCAATACTTGAAGTTAGAATTCAAAGAAGACAAAGCCAGGCTCTTCTTAACAGCATCTGGTGACAGACAGGACGGACATAAACTGAAAAACAGGAGATCCTGTCTGAACACCGGGGAACACTTTTTTTACTGTAAGGTGACAAAACGTGGGAACAAGCTGCCCAGAGAGGTCATAGAGTGTCCATGCTTGGAGATATTTAAAGGCATCTGCACACAATCCTGGTCAATTTGCTTTAGATGACCCTAATTATGTGGGAGGTTTGGACCAGAGGGCTTCCAGAGGTTTCTCCAATCTCATTCATTCTGTGGGTGTTCAGTTCTATGACTATAAATCTCCCTGATCAATTTACTGGATTTGTTATTGCTATAATATGGACCTAACTTTTTCCATACATTGTAAATGGAATTTCAAATGTATATTTACCATTGCGGAAAGTATGTAAGGAATATCTGGTTTTCATGAGTTACTGTTTTCTGCTTGCTTACTCTAGCTGTAGAAACTCATACTTTTCCACTAGATCAGTGTGATTCCTTCTGACTAACCATCTTGTTCTCAGATGCGGTGGACTGATTATATTCTAACAAAAGGTGTATTCAAGAGCTAAATGCAAAACATTGCACTGAGGAAAATCAAATAAGGACAACATGAAAGGCTGTCTAAGAAGACAGTGACTGAGAGGCCTGACAACCTTAGCTTAAGCTTCTACTTTAGTGTTATGAGGATTAATAAGATTCCTGGATGTACACAAGTAGGAATAAAATTTATGTACAGCAAAATGCTCCTACTTGGGTCATTTTGTAACAAACTCTTGGTACCCACTGGAATACTGTATTGTGTCTATTTTTTATGTCCATTCATGAGAGAAATGATGGATTATCAGAATGATTTATACATTTAACAAAACACAAAAAAGGGTCCTTGGGCTGGAAAATAAATCTTATGATGTAAGTCTTAAAAAGTTTGACTTTACCAAAGCGAACTTCAAGAGATGACTCAATCATTAAACAAAGGATCATATGACAAAAAATATTAGTGAACAGCGGTTCTCCCCAGCTGATGATAAACACGTAACAAGATACAGGGGCTGAAAACTAAAATTAGACAAACTCAGCCTTGAAATAAGATGTAATTTCCTGACTGTGAGGTAATTAGATATTAAATAGAGTGCTAGGGAACCATTGTTACTTTCAGAAGGCTTATTCTAGTTGTATGTAAGTTTGAGAAATCATTTTTCTCATGATACAAAATTGGTCAAATAGATCTTATGTTATTTTCTCCACCTTTTTTTCATATCAGAGATTAGTCACGACCAAAGAGAAAACATTTCCAGAGATAAGTTACATATGAAATTATGTATAGAATCATAGAATCATGTAATTGTTTTAGCTGGAAGAGACCTTTAAGATTAAGTCCATCAGAAACCTAATATTTCTTACTTATTAAGGCATACATTGATCAGTAACTTTACAGTAAGGGATCTTTTAGTAGTGATCATCTGGAACAGATAATTTGTATTACAGGTTAGGGTCATTTTGGCATATATTATCTGAATTAAATCCTACCATATAAAGATTCTGAGAGGTTGATGGCACCTTGAGCTTTAATTTGGTTGACCTACAGCATACAGCTGCTAACTTTTTCTAAAAATAGTACAAAGTGGCAGGTCAAAAGAGAACAGATTAGGGATCTTGGTATTCAGGAAGTCAAAGGGACTTTAATATACAGAATATCAGCTTAGTTGATCTAAAAGAGGCATTGTAATGAAGTTTTATGAATTATGAAAACACATAGCTTAAAATATAGACTGCCTGATGCACAGGTTATGTTGCTTAAGTGGATTAAAGGTTCAAAAGATTCATTGAAGATTCAAAATTACTAGAATAACTATATATATATATATCATATATTGAAAAATTAAAATGCATAGATTTTTTCATAGAAAATTATGCAGAAATTACAAGAATAAAGGAAAAATTACTGACTCCATTGATTAAAATATTTTACTTTATTTCTTTTTATTTTGAATAATAGTAAAGGACAGAAATAATAACTGAAAAACAAAAGTAGAAATTAAAGGATATTTCCTCAAGATTTAAGCAAGGATTTTTTTTTTTTAATTTTCTAAGAATTGCTTCAGAAATGATCTTCTGAGTCTTTAAAAGACTTTAAAATTATACCAGAAATATTTTACCGGCTTTGATCCAAAATATAGTGAAACCTCTACAAATATCTTTTGTATTGACATTGAGTTTTAATGTGTAACTGTTGGTTCACCATAGGTCTAAATGATGGCAAGCAGGCACTTCACAGTGTGCTGATTTTACTTCATAAGCTAACTGCTACTGGACCCTCAGGCTTGCTCTTTAATATGGAGTTTGTAGTGTTCTCTTAGCACTGAAAAATGTAAATAAATCGAAGTACTCAAATGGTTGAAGATATAACTGCATAAAAGAGGTTCTCATATAAATTATCAATGAAAGTTCTTTTTAAATGAGTAATTTTTATTTGTATTAACAAATTTGGATTATTGGGGGAAACTTACATAGTATCATACAGGAAATGGTGCAAGAGGAGCACTTGGCATACATTAATTGGTAGAGAACTGCATCTCTTTACCTCACAGAAGTGTAAGGTAGAAGATCTGGAATTACTCATTATGGAAACTACAGGGTTTATTTCAGACAGAATTTAAACACAGTTATCTAATCCATTTCTGGATTGTTAAAATGAAGTAGACAGCAAATTGTTTTATCAGAACCCGTAAGCTCCTTCTGTTCAGTTCCTCTAAAGGAAGAGTAGAAGGAAAGAGTTAAACTAGTCTCTGTGATATTTACAAAGGATCTTCTGACCACCTTAAATTTGCATAAGAAACTTTTTTTTTTTTTTTTTTTAGTGAACACTTCAAACCTGTAAAGTAGATTGCCTTTCTCTCATCAAGGAATTTAGCTTATCCAGGGAGATTCACAACAAGAAAGAAAGGAAAAATGGCAGGGTATAACGGAGAAAAAATATGCACTCCGAAAAAAGATTGAGAGCTATCTAACAGAAACAAAAAATTACATTGACTTCAAAAGCACAGAAAATAAGGAGAAACACGAATTTTAATCAGGAAGCATTTTTCAGTATTACAATATCTTCAGGTGATGAAGATAGTATATCTCAAATGAGATATTGACATTTTAAGAAAGAAAGGGAAGAAAAATAAGCATAAAAAAAAATTTTGAAATTCCAGACTCTCACTGTCAGGCAAATATGCTCAAGAAGGCAGAGGGAGGCTTATTTCTGATTCTTTAAAAGAAACTAGGGGATCAGAAATCTTAAACACATATTTTATGGTAGATTCCCAGGGTTTAAAAATTTCCTTCTCTATCCCTTATGAGAATGACATCTTCAGCTTGGTGCATTGACAGTAATAGGTACGGAATAATAAAAGTTACCTCATCAAAAACAACAAGGGAGAAATGTGCCTGACCTGAAAGTAATAGACAGCCAAGAGACAGCATAAATTCTAGATCTGCTAAAAAAAAGGCAGCAACATACAAACACAGATGATAAAACCCAACAGCACAGTGTAACTACATCCAAACTAAGGAAAGATGAAAGGAGTACCAAGTAGAGAATGTATCACACCTCTGGTGGCAGTTTTTGGGGGCTGACAGCCAGAAGAGAGGAATGCAAGGGGGTATCACTTAGAGATGCTCACCCTGACAGATACTTAAATCTCCCTTTGAAAATCCCTGGTCCTGTCCTACTGAAATAAATTACCTGTTATCTGCAGGTAAGTATGTGACAAAATTTACAAGCTTCCCTACTTTTATGGAATGTACCCAGAACTGATTGGAAAAGGAAGACCTTTCAAATCAGCCAATCATGAAGGATAAGATTATTTCATAACCAAGGTATAGTCTCAGCTCAAATAGACACCACCTAACAGTTAAGCACTAACTGAACTGTGTGACCTTAGGATTATAAAGAAAGGTTGTGCTTCTCTAAAGAGAAATGGTAATAGAGTTGCTCTCAGGAGGAAGCTGATAAAAGTGTGCTAGAGAACTAATAAAACAGTGCTGTGCAGAGACTTTCTGTTGTAGAAATCATCCTTAAAAAATCCTTTTTTGGAAAGTCTGAAGAGAATATGATTGTGTATTCTCATTACAATAGATTGATGAAAGGAAAATGTAGGGTGCGTCTCAAGGGCTATTCAATCATAATTTTTTTTATATATGCACTGGAATTGTAACATTGGGTGTAAGCTCATAAAATAATACATGCATTTGGGAACAATGGTACATTGTACTTGGGATGTGGGTTATTTGCCTGTACCTCAGAAGAATCATATGATGATTAAAGAATCCCTTGAGCATCTAAGCATCTCAGACAGCTTGGAGCTTTGTCTTAGTTTTTCTTGATACATAACGAGTGGTCTGAGCTTGAATTATTTATATTTGATAGGGAAATAATCGGAAGGATGTACAGGAAAGAAGTCTTTGTATACACATGGATTCTTGAACTGCACAGGGAGACCTTACCAGGAAAACTATATTTGCCTGGAGAGAGTTAATCAGCATAAAGATGAGAGAAAATAAATCAAATTGATGTGCATCCTCTTAAAAAGAGAAGTTGTTGTAACTCTGAGGTCAAATAGCTGCTCATCTCAGGCTCTGTACAAAGCTCTGGGAAATTAAAATGGGCAGTAAATATACATTGCTGCAATGAGCCCTCCTTTTAGCTGACTATTCAAATGCCGTCTTCAAAAATGAGTCTTCCCAAGACAAATACTCATTTACTCTAAGGAGTCTTAATCTGATCAGTGATGAGACATACACACTCTGTCTTCACCAATAACTGATGTCTACATTAACCCCTCTAAAAAAAAAATTAACCACTAAATATCTTTATGGGCTGATACCCTGAAGACTTAACATCTTGCTTTAAATCTAAAATCACTCTCCCTGTTTCTATATGCACTTTGGCCAGCTATAAATTGCCTCTAGGTCTCTGAAGTCATTATGTACAAAATATTCTTTCTGCTTAAGCAAAGATTTCTCAGCATCTGCATAAAAACAATTTATAAGAAATTCTTCTGTTTTTTCTTAGGAGAAAGGTAATAACATTTATATCATATGTTTGTCCAATGGGGTTTAATAGTTAGAAGCTGCTGAATCCAGTATTCCAACAGATTCAAGATTTTCACAGCTTCATTTCCCTAGGTCCAGCTCGGAGTGAAGCTGAATGTGTGTTCAATAGGTACACGTACATATACACATAGTACATATATACATCACTCCCTTCTCTTAGCATAAAATCCCATTTTATACTTATGTGTGTATATATATATATATATATATAAAGAAATACATACAATATTAATGTCTTCAGTAACTGGTTTCTACACTGTCTGGTCTCCTAGATGCATGGGCACATATAAAGAAGTCTCTCCAGTAGCTGTCTCAGACCTATGGCCAAACCAGGAGCTGAACCCCAGACCCCATAACCTCCTCAGACACTGACTTGAACCTTCTGGTCTCTCCAGCAGTCAACAAACAGATCTTTTAGTCTTTCTAGCACCTAGCTCAGAATTAACACACCTCCAATGCCTGGATCCAAGACTTTTATTCTACTTGTGCTATATTCCCATCATTTCTGGAGCACATAGTGCTCACATACTGACATAAGCACCCATATCATACACACACACTCTGGTCTCTTCAGTTGCTGACCCTTAGACACATGAGATTTCTGGCCTGCTGATAGCACTGACTCACTCATATACACATAAACATAGAATAGAGTCCCTCACCCAGGAAATTGGAGTTTAATAAGACAGGAGAGACTACGCTGGTGAGGTTCAGAGCACAGCCAGACACAGATACTGACCAGGTACTGCTAACTTGTGTCTAGCTCTTTTTATCCCTTTATTTTGTTGTGCCTGTTCCCAAATAACCTCAGTCTCTTTCTTTTTCCACCTTCAATTTCACCTCTAAACATCTCATGACCAATCCTGTTTGATCTCCCAATATGTTTTCCCTGTAGTCTTACTCAGTGACCCATACCCAGCCTGTGAGATGTCTTTGAATGCTGTCCCTGCTGACTTCTGATGTGGGATGTCCTCAAGCCCCTGCGGCTGAGGCTTCCCTAGGATAGTGCTGGGGTCCAGGGCAAGGGTTCATACCTCTGACAGGGCATTGGGATAATCCTGTCCATCACTGGGGCTATGTTCTCCTTTGAGTGTGTAGATAAAAGCCTTTTATCATATAAAATATTAAGCATGATGATAGGACCAGTGACTCATTCTGAAGGTCCCTAATGATGTGGTTAAGAAAAAAAGAAATGTTCTTTTATTCTAATGATATCTGACTTGCTCTGGATTTAGGATAGATTTGTAGCTGGTGTATTAGAATCACTATTCACTTGCCTACTACATAGTTTTTCCTAAAAAAATAATAAATTAATTGAATATTCTATCTTAGGGTAGGATTAAGGATTCCATTCAAGCTTTCAAGATTCTGGAATAAAAATATTATTTTAGCAGTTTTTTACATTGCAATCCCTGAGAAAAGTACTTCTGAATTTTTTAGAATGAAATATTCTTTTCTCCTTTTACTCTAAAGCTAAGACAATATTTCTAGTGGACTTTTATTATATTTTTCTTAGGTTTTTTTCAGTAGTCTAGAAATTAAAGCACACAACAGAATCAAGACGTGACCATAAAACTGAGGCTACAAAAGACTCATCTAAAAGTTTTTTGGAGATTGAAACCAAATTTGAATATTTTAATTAGCTGTAGAAAAACATTTTTGTACAAGAAGATACTTTTACACACATTGCTCCTTCTCAGTGAGACTGGTATGCTGTGTCACATTTCACATTCTAGATGTCATTTACAAATATACAAAGGAAAAGATGTTATCAAGAGTAGTCAACACATTCACCACGATCAATCCTGATTGACCAGCCTGATAGCCTTCTATGAATGCATAACTGGCTGGCTAGATGACAGGAGAGCAAAGGATGTCTGCCTTGACTTTAGCAAGGCTTTTGACATTGTCTCCCATAACACCCTCATCAAAAAGCTCATGCAGTGTGGCTTGGATAAGTGGACAGTGAGGTGGATCAAGAGCTGGCTGAATGACAGAGCCCAGAGAATGGTGATCAATGGCACAGAATCAAGTTGTAGGTCTGTGGCCAGTGGAGTTCCACAGGGATTGGTTCTGGAGCCACTCATGTTCAACATCTTCATCAACGACCTGGATGAGGAAACAGTGTACCCTCAGTGAGTTTATCCATGAAACCAAACTGGGAGGACTGGCTGACTCCCCAGCAGGCTGTGCTGCCATTCAGCAGGATCTCGACCAGCTTGAGAGTTGGGCAGAGAGGAATCTCATGAGGTTCAACAAGGACAAGTGCATAGTCCTGCATTTGGGAATGAACAGCCCCATGCACCAGGACAGGCTGGGGTTGACCTACTGGAAAGTAGCACTGCAGAGAAGGACCTGGGAGTTTCAGTGGACAGCAAATTAGTCATGAGTCAGCCAATAGCATCGTGGGATGCATCAAGAAGCGTGTGTCCAGCAAGTCAAGAGAATTTATTCTTCCCCTCTTCTCTGCTCTGGTAAGGCCACATCTGGAGTTTTGTGTACAGCTCTGGGCTCTCCACTTCAAAACAGATAGGGAACTTCTGGACCAAGATAATTAGAGGACTGGAACATCTCTCTTATGAGGAAAAGCTGCAAGACTTAGAACTGTTTAGTCTGGAAGGAACATTATGAACCTAAAGAGTGGATGCCAAGAGGACAGAGCAAGTCTTTTTCTGTAGTGCTCAACAACAGAATAAGGAGTGATGAATACAAGCTGGAATAGAAGTTCCATTTGAACACAATGAAACATTTTTACAGTGAGGGTGAGAGAACACTGGAAGAGGCTGTCCAGAGTGGTTGTGGAGTCTCATTTTCTGGAGGGTTTCAAAGCCTGACTAGACATGTTCCTGTGCAACGTGATCATGTGTCATACTGGATAATCTCTAGGACTCCCTTCCAACCCCTTCTGGTTTCAGAAATGTTGCTAATGGCACTATATGTGTCTCTGCAAAACCTATTCAGTTCCCAGAATAAAGACATAGTTTCCATCCCAAAGAGAAAGATTCATTTAGAATTTCTGAATATGATACATATGGTGAACAAAGTTGTAGGTCTTTTAAGTTTATTTAGCATTTTCATAATAGTATCTATAATCTGTCCATTGGGAAACAAAATTAACATTCAGTATCAACAGACTCACACATAATGACAAGGGCTACCTGACAACAGGATGTCAAATACAGAAACCTGTTTCCTGTCATATATTTATGAAAAAAAAATTGAAATTTTCCTACTACAACAAATCAATTCCATTCATCTGAAAAATATCTAAAATCTCTCAATTACTGTATTGCTAAAATAAAGTTAAAGGCTGAATGACAAACACTCCATAGTCACCAGTAAAAGCTATTTCAAAGGAAGTTGTAAGAAAATTTTGTAAAATTTTTAGTTGTGGAATAACATGCTCCCAGTGATGCCGTGAAGAAGCCAGTCAGGACTCAATAGCCAATGTGACTATTAAGCAGGTATTCTTTATTGCAGTGCTGGGTAACACAGGGGATTTCTCCACCAAACGTGCCCGTCTCAGCCTTTGGATTCTCAGCTTATATTTACAACAAACATGAATATTCATTACATTTCCATGAAAGGGCCCACCCATGTTATGCCTCTATCTGGTTTCTTTCAGTGCCTTCTTGCTTCCTTCAGCAGTCATTAGGGATTGCTATTAGATTAAGAGACAAGCTTTTCTTGTGATGTATCTTTACTCCTGGGTCCTTGAACAGGATGAAAACTGGCCTAAAACCTCTGCCATCCCAGATAACAGTTTTGTTTATGGCTAGCCAGGCCTTGTAATTATCAGTGGTGTCCAAATGTTCAAATGTAGAACTAACATGATACCTTTGTCAAAAATTTTCTTTAGGTCTTGAAACTATCAATGCTAAGCAATAGTTATATTACAAGAAATAGCTGTGTCTTTCTAATAGCTCTGTTTGTGGACTTACAGGACTTGCAATTTCATAAAACTATATGAGTGATTTTCTAACAAATACTGTAAGTTTTAATAAGCAAGCTTCCATAACCTAAACTTACCTAGCTATCTATGTATCACCAGGAAAGTTTAAGATAATTTTCAAGGCTTATATAATTATGAAGTTGAGCTCTAATAGATGAGCAAAGTATTCAAACAAAAAAGAGGATTTAAAAGTAATCATTTTTTTGTTTCCAACATTTGAATTAAAGTGAAATTATAATCAGATTTCTACATTTATCTAGTTGACAGATTATTAAACAATACCTTTGTTTTTCTTGTGCTGAGAGAGGCTAGAGAGAGTCTAGTGCAGAACCATAGAATCACAGAAAGGTAGGGGTTGGAAGGGACTTTTAAAGATCATCTCATCCAACTCCCCTACAGAGGCAGGTCCACCTAAATCAGGTCACACAGGAACACATCCAGGAAGGTTCTGAAAACCTCCAGAGAAGAAGACTCTACACCCTCCCTGGGCAGCCCGTGCTAGTGATCCCTCACCCTCACAGTAAAATACTTTTTCCTTATGTTTAAATTGAAATTTTTCCATTCCAGCTTCATCCCATTACCCCTTGTCCTGTCATCAGATACAACAGGGAAAAAAAAGGATGCCCCAACCACCTGACATCCACCATTTAGATATTTATAAATATGAATGAGACCTCCCCTCAGTCTCCTCTTCTCTAAAGAACCCCAGTTCCCACAGACTTCCCTCATAAAGAAAATACTCCAGTCCCCTGATCATCTTGGTTGTCCTGCACTAGACTCTCTCCAGAAGTTCCCTGTCCCTCTTTAGCTGGGGAGCCCAGAACTGGACACAGGACTCCAGATGAGGCCTCACCAGGGCAGAGTAGAGAGGGACCAGAACCCCCCTTGACCTACTGCCCACGCTCTTCTTGATGCATCCCAGGATGTCATTGGCCTTCTTGTACACAAGGGTACATTGCTGCCTCATGTTCAGTTTATTATCAACCAGGATTCCCAGGTCTCTCTCTGCAGAACTACCACCAGCCGAGAAGATTAAAAGGAAAGAATTGTAGAAAATTAGTTCAGAGTATGACTTCACTCCATTTGTAAAGCCACAGAGAATCTGAGCAAAAACATTACCACTTAAACCTTCCTCTAAATCACTGCTACCTTTTTCTCCAACATTAATAGCACAATATCAATTAACAATAGATTGAATTAGGAATTGTTCTCTGGCTTCATTATCAAGTTGAGGCAGTTGTTAATTCAGTTTCTCTTTCTCTGTTGCATTGCAAAGACTTAAAAGGCTCTCAATAAACTCTTTAAGATAATGAACCCGAAGTACTGAAGCAGCTCTTGTCTGTAATCATGTTCATGATACTTGGGAGACATAAATTCCTAAAAATTACTTGGTCTTTTCTATTCTGATTGCTTTTCAGTATAAGACATTCAGGACTCACAATTAAGATGCTATTATTTACCAGATATTACCACAGAGTTCCATGGTTACTTTTTGTTTGTGAGCTGCTATATGAAAAAAACCACAAAAACCATGAAACTTTCACAAAAAAAACATGTCCCAAACACCCCAGCCACAAAGACAACTTACATATTGCAGGAACTAATGTGAGGAAATGTTTGCTTATTTACAGTTGTTTTAGGATGGACGATACCAGTTTACAAAGGCCAATAGCATCATTCAATGTGATCTCCTAGATTTTGCCAATGTCCCATTTCATATACTTCCTGTGGGGAGGTGAAGAAACCTACATCCTGTCCCCATCTTACGAGGCTTAAGAAATTCTCTTTTTCATAGTTGAATCCTATTTCAGCAAGGATATGCGGGAGGGTGTCAATAGGGTTTTCCTCCGTGTTTATTGCTTTTCCCATTATACCAACTTAGTCGGCTCACTTGCCTTTTCAGACAGGAATCCAGGAGATTTTCTTTCGAGGGTTGTTAATCCAACAAATTCAGCTGATCACACCAGGGTCACCAAATGTTGTAGTGGTGCAAGCTATATTCATTCAAAGATTTAGAGAGGCTAGGTAATACACTTGCAGAGACATACACAGGCAACATAGTACAACCAACAGAGTTGACTCAAAGCCACCCTTCCTTTGCTGGCTACTTCCTTATATGCTGCTTCCACCCATGTGATCACCCAGGGCCAAACTGATTAACTCACAGCACCTGTTTCTGATAATTGGAAGTAGCTTGCCAGCTGCATTAACTTGTCCCTACCCTCTTTATTCAAGCTGGCTGGTCCAAGTCACATTTGTGCCTACAAACAGTGATGTTAAATGTTGTCTTTATAAACTGTGTTTGATAACTACCACAAGTCTATGTTGTATTGGACCCTATGCATGGTGTTATGCAGAGGCACTCTGCCCCCAAGAGTGCTCTTGAGTCATCTCCCTTCTGACACTTTCTAAAGCAATACTAAGAACTTAAAAAACAGGTGTTTTCTGTTCCCCGCCACTTTCTCATATTTATCTAATAATCACAGACAATTGGTTTACTTTGGTTTTTTGGATGCTACATAGTCTAGATCTTAACAACAGCGTAGTGTCATCAATCAAATCAAAGCTCCATGGTGTCATCAATCAAATTGATTTTTTTACTACATAATTATTAGGCAATAATTACTACTTGTGTGATTTTAAAATCACTTCCTTTATCCATCATCTCTTTTTTTTTTCTTTAAATTGACGATTTGTTTTTGCTTTACAACATGCACAAAAATAAAAAATCTTCCAGGCCATCCTGTTTGTGAACATCTTTAGCTATTCCTGTTGAGAATTTTAAAAGTCAGCGTGTTGAGCATTGGAGTCTCTCTGTTAGCTGAAAGAGGAAGTGATGACTCAGCAATTTTCCTTATCACTGACAATGCAGACAGTAGACTGCCACTGAATTAATCAATACATATTTAATACCATATACACTCCACAGTGGGCTATCAGCAGTCTGAGCCTGAGGTACAAGCCAATGACTTGGCAGATTTCCCCTTTGCTCCCATGTTAATCTGTCAGCCTCCTTATTCAGAAAAAGATACTAATAAATTATACTACTACTGACAGCTGCTTCTGCCTACTGCTAGGCATGTCAGGCTCCGTTATATCACTGACAGATAAAAGAACTCTACAGTTTTCCAAATAGTTTCCTCAAAATAGAGACCAATGATTGCCACCCACTTGTCCTTCTTGATTTCTTGTCACTCTCCCCTTTGCAAGCTAGACAAGTGGGCAGAAAGGCAAGGCACTGCAATGACAGATATATCGATGCAGTCCTTTTTGAATCATTTCATATTGTGGGGAAAAAGAAAATGTATCATTTTAAATGGTGGGTTTTGCAACAAGATTGACTGTCACTTGAGCCTCTTGAAGAGTGGGCAGGAGACTGTATATGCAAGTGTGTGGACATGACTTTGTATATGTATGGATGAAAGAGAAAAAGAGGGCACAATATAAGCAAAAGAAGAACAACATGTTTTTCAAAATATTTTTCTTCAGGAGTACTACTGCATTTAGTAAAAAACTACTTCATTGGAAAAAGGAGAAAAATCATTCTCCAAAACATAATAATAATGTTTCACTATGATTGACAACTGATTTTTTAATTCTTTAAGCACTTCTAAGTTTTTTCTATCAAAAAAGTGAGTAGAACTGCTAATATAAGTGTCTGGTTGGTTTTATTTTGTTTTGTTTTGTTTTGTTTTTTTGAGTTTTTTTAATAATCCTAGCCAGAAATTCCCCTAATGAAGTAATACTTTGCTGGAAGCTATTTATTTGTCAAACAAAAATATCTTGTGAGAATGCTCTGGAGGCCATTTACTTCTATAAAAGTAAAAACTGTAAACAAACCTATCTTGCTTTCCTTGATGTTTTCTAGGCAGTTTTCTTGGGATTCTAGGCCGTGAAATACAGTTTATTATGCTCCTCCCTACAGATGTCTACCAGGTTCTCTGACTCTTGACAAGTTATCCTGAAAATTATTTAGCCCAAGCAAAAGGAGGGTGGATAGGAGGGCCACAGTCACAGGAGATTTAGGTGCAGATGTCTCTTTCTATGGAACAGATCTACAGCACTTGAAGCATGCTGAGGACTGCAGACAGGTGTTGTTTCATGATACTACCTCACAGTGCTACTTAACCCATACTGCTATTTATGATTCGGTAAATATTGTTCTTATTTATTAGTTGCTCCTATTTTATAAAGTCTTTTTTAATTTTTCTTTTTTCTACTTGAATATCCTCTTCTCCTGGTATTCTCTCATTCAGTTATACGCAAAACAAACGGTTGGATTAATTTTTCAAACAGCAATGTGATCCATCTCCTAGGAGACAGTGACCACTAGCAAGAAAACAAAGTGTACTTGTTCAAAAGAAAATACAAGAAAAAATGTTGTACATTTCATTCATATCAACAATAGCTGCAAAGGAGGAAAAATCTACCCCATTAGTGCTTTGTCACCTAAACAATGAAAGACATACCTTCCCGTGAGACATGATAATATCAAATGTTAGTGATATCATGGATTTTGAAAAAGATTGTTTTCTTTATTTTTTTTCTAAATGAACATTTTGTGTTACAGAATGCATTAGTGAACACCAAATTCTGTATAAAAAAATAAATATTTTTATTAAGATATTTCATTAAAAGAAATCATACAGTTTTTAATGGTATTTGTGTCTTTTTTTTTTTTTAATTTGCAGCAGAAATAATGAAATAAAACTCCATAGTCATACCTCGTATTTAAGTCTCTTTTTCTTTCAATATCTGACCAGACTCTTCACTGACAAGGGCTTTCCCAAATCTGGCATATTAGCACAACATTTTGTTCACATGTTTAGAAAGTCCACAAAGTATTTGGACTCCTGCAATGAGAAAGTTTCTATAAATAAGAAATTGTGGTTTCACTGCTTGTGAAATAATTAGCAGTTGAAAAAAGTGTCCACAAATTTTATCACTGCAAAACTTATTTAAAATTTGTGGACCACTGTTTTGTGGGTTTTTTTAACCTAAATAATAGGATAATGAATAACAATTAGATAAAAATATGTTAAAATAACAAAAAAAAAACCCAACCCAAGTCACATTCTTTTAGTAATAAAAAAGTCTGCTACATGTAAGAAGAGGCATCACAGTTCTGCCTTGAATGGAATTAAACATGTTTTGAAACATTAAATATTTTAGGAAGGAGTTTTTAATAATAAACGTATGTCAACTGCACAGGTTTACATAGATGTGTAATAAGGAAAAATTATGGTTATTGTATTCCCATGTACATCAAAAAGTAATAACTCAGAGTTATAAGGTTGCATGGGGACAATTTATGTCTGCAGTATAATATAAAAGTTTACTCTCAAGAAATTAAAATCTTTTTTATATCTCTTCTCTTCATAAGATACTGCAACTTAAACTGAAGATTCATTTATCGGTGTATTTTATAGCTGCCTTCTCAAATGCTCAAATATTTTGGCAAGTACTTGAACATATTGGGTAGATTCATTGCTATGTGTAGAAAATACACAACGATGTGATGTGATGTACTGTGAGGGCTATGGGATGAGTTCTGTACTGATTTCTATCTACAGCATCTCACCATTTCAGAGTAAGTGTTAGAATAGTAATAAGCACAGTAGTCTCTATCTTTCAGAATGTATTTGTCTAAAAGGTTACAGACAATGCAGAAGCATTTACAGCGCAAATTTTAAGATTTTGCTGCTGTTCAGAAACACTGAATACAATAACAAACTATTAGAAAATATGAATTAAAAATTCTATCAAAATCTCTGACATTTTAAATAGTTTGACAGTTGGATGTTGTAATTTTACAGTTTAGAATAATACAGGTGGAAGGATGTAAAAAAACACTGTGTTCTTTGAACTATATAAAAGAATCCCAGACTTTGATTTAGAAATTTAGAAACATGAAGAACATTCTATAACCAGCTGTTTTACTGATCTGCTGTACTCATTGTTTAAAACATTACTCCACTTTTAGTAAGAGATTATCTACTTACTACTTCAAATCTTCAGTCTGAGTGTGATGGAGTGTTTGACTTCTCAGCCGAGTGTTGTACTGTTTCTTTAATGCTGTAATCAAGAAGGATGACAGATTGTGACCAGTCCTCAGGGAGTGATTGAGCCTGATTATCAAAGAAATGCTTCCAGACTGTACTGTGTTTCACAGGGTCTTTAGAGAAGGAATCACAGCAAGAAACAGGTAATCTAGCTCACGTGAAGTCCAATAGACTGAATGAAGCAGCTACAAGCCTGCTAGATTTCCTTCTAAGGACCAGAGAGAGTTGTAGAGAATTTTCTGAAACCTAGAAGACTCCTCATTTGACAGGGAAAATGACTTGCAAGGATGCAGAAGAGTTGTTTACAGACCTTTTCTGTTTCCTGTCTGTCACCATTTGAAATTCAATTTTAAAAAATCAAATCATTTTGCTCTTCTAGTCATATTTATGCATATTACACCTTCCTTCAGAGTAACTTCTAGGCAAATTTACTATACAGGTATGGATTTTTGAGTGTACATGTAGGACATCTTCCTTACAAAAATCTTGAGACAAATAAAAACTTTTTCTCTTTTATAAACTGTGATAAGATCCTTAAGATATTTTACCACAAAGTATATTGTCTAATTTCTTAGTGATCTGATGGCTATATTGAAACCTGTCCCAATTTACCAACACACTACACATCTTATGGACATTACACGTGGACAGAAAGTGGACAAGTTTAAAGAAATATAGAAGAAATTTAAATTTACTACCATAGCTAATAGCTACCAAAAGGACTGAACTCTCATCTTGGACATAATAAGGAATAAGGAGTGTATGTTTAGCTGATTGGCTTCTAAGACTGCTTCAAAGTTCTCTTCAGAGTCTCTAACTCACTTGTAAAGCAATAAATACACAAATATTAATTACATTCTGCTTTCTTTTTCTTAGGTTATAGCTTTCTGTTTGACTGAACTAAAATTCATTTTGTATCCTTGAGTTCATGTAAATAAGTATCAGAACTAATAAAGAAAGGAAAAAAATAATATCCTTAAGGAAAGATAACTTCTTCTTGGGAGCTGTAAATAATGTTTAGTTAGATTTACATTGTTTTTATCTTGCAAAAACAAAGTTTCACATGTTTCTCCAGACATGCTAAAACATTGTTTTAAATACAACAGTAAAATAAAGAAAATCTGAAAAAGCACCAAATAATTCACTGACAGGGTTGCAATATATAAATCTTCTTACTAAACTGTTACATTTCTATTACAGTCTCCTTTATGTATCTTCATAAAAAATGTAAAACTCACATAGCTGTGTTAGTTCTAATGCTAAAGCCACTGTATAAAACTTACTTGCTTAAAATAACCCACTTTACATGAAAAGTGATGTCAAGTCCTGGCAGTCATGTTATGTGACTTCTCAACTACAAAGTACCTTTGTGGATTAAAAACCCAAAAACTAAACAATATCACAAAATTTATTTAGGACATTCAAATAACCTTCTGACATTCTTAAAATTGGCTTTTATATCCTTCAGCAAGAGAGCAAGATCCAGTTCATTTAAATTTACTTTAACAGTAAGATGTGGTTAAATGTAGTGGCTATTCCAGGAAGGGAAATTTTATTCCTACCCTTTTAACCCACCTCACAGACTTGACTGTCAGGTTTCCCAACAAGCCTACATTGGGTCAACTGTCTGCTTTGTGAAAAAGGCAGGGTCAAAACTTTAAGTGATTCATTGTCAGATAACATTACAAATATCCATCTTCCAATTCTCAAAGGAATATTTTTTTATTTAAATAGCATGAAAGAGAAAAGGCTATAAGCATTCTGAAGATTTTTAGAAAGTTTTCAAATATGTCCAGGAATCTCCTTATGGTTTATATTCAGATAAATATAGCTCCCTTTGATATTATTCTAATGCCCATTGTATGCCACACACAAATATCAGTCAAGATCGGGAATTTTTTTCTGAGTTTAGTTTAAGAAATTTTTCCTTGAAATCTTAAATGTCACCATCCCTTCTTTAGGCCTGTGTTGGGTCTTTTCAAGGGAAATAGTTTCGTATTCAGATGTTTGCAATTATCCAAATTAATTCTTCATTTTTTAAAAGTTTTTCAGAGATAAACTGATCCTATAAATAGATAACCAACCAGTAGTCATTTATTTCATATATTCCATCCAGTTTCACATTCAGTAATACCACTAAGGGGGATCTCAATGGGATTTGTAATGACTTGATGCCACATGCTGGGTTTGTTACTTACACAGGTTTGATTCTTCTACTTTCTCACTGAATTGGCTTCCATGAGTCACTGAAGACAATTAAGTCTTATTCATTTTTTATGTTCTGTCCAAATGTATGTAGAGTTAACCATATTTTTAATACATGTTTTAATTTTGAAGCTATCTACATATGATGTTCTTGATTATCTGATCTCTGTAGTACTGAATAGTAAAAAATACCTCTCTTAAACACAGAAATCCATTTTAGACAGCTGTAGGTTTTTTCTCATTGTTTTATTGTTTAACATTATGTATCTTGGGAGTTACAGTAACTACTTTATCACATGATATAACTACTATAGTATCATACTTGATATCTTAATTATCATTTTTCAACTTGTTTTTTCTCACTATAATACTGTTTATAAATGCAAACTTCTGTTTGTGTTAATACATTTCTTTCTACTGTTTTGCCTTTCCTCAATATTTTTCAAAAGTTATGTGTATATTGTAAAGCAGATAAAGTCAACTAAGTAAAATACAACTCTAGAACATGGACAGAATTTATGTCTTAATATTCTCTGTGGCTGCTAGACTCAGTCAACATGAGGTATTTTCTGTTGCTAAGACAATATTTAAAAAGCTTGATATAAAAAATGAGATAACTATGATGAAATAATGTCACCTTCCTCATTGAATCACTCCCAGATTCTGGTGTTATTGATAAGCAATTACAGGGGCTACAGCTACTGTGTAGATGTGGGAATGGGGAACAGTTAATGTCTCTTGATATCTAGCCAGATAACTGATTCTGGATTTGTTCTAAAGGCCCACTGTCAAACAACATAAAGAGAAATCCACTTTTTCACTTACATGTCACCAATTAATTTCCATTATTTGCTTACATATTTGAAGTCTCATGTTTAATTAAATTTATTGACACATTAAGACTAGTATTGACAACTTTTTGTAACCGTTTATGGTTTTGATTTTTTTTTCCTCTGGAAAAATAGGTTGCTGTCCTTTTCTCAAACATATCAGTCATGGAAGCTTAGGATTTGATTGTTATGATCACTTTTCAATTTGAATTTCATTAAAATATATAAGTTATTCTAGACTATTTTTAAATGATAGCCTGACTATTACGTGGGACAGGAGTTCTTGCCTGTCAGAGATGGATTCTAGGTGCTTTATTTACCTTGCATGACTCACATATGCAATATGAGGCAGTTCCCATCAAGGAACATGCAGCCTTTGGTAGGACATTTTGTAATTCTAAAATGAACAATGAAATTCTCCACGAAGTAGATAGAATGCAGAATGCAATGAGGCTGCATGGAGCTCCTCAGTGACACCAAGTCTACTTACACGAGTATCTGGGTCTCATCCCTGACTGTATAGGCAAGCATTAAGAAGTATTACCTGTCTTGAGAAAGCCTCTGTGATTTCTTATGTTAATGTCAAAAAAGCATACCAGATTATAGCTTAAACAGCATAGTAAGTTGTACTACATCATATATAAAAAATTATGGGGCAATGTCTAGTAAACTTTATTAATTTTGTTATGTAAAATGAACATAATAGTAAGGCAATCAATACAAAATAAGCTAATAATAAATGGATGGAAAATAAATAAAATAAATATAAAACATATTAGTGGAAGAAAAACATTCATGATCAGTTATGATAATGTAAATACTAGAAAAGGACATTCAACTAATTGTCTTTATTATTTTTCTTTTTCTGTACAGGCACCAACTGCAAGATTATTTCCCAGATATGTTGCATTCAAAGTAATCACTGGACTGATGTTCTTGTAAACTTGTTTGAGGTTTTTATTTTGGTTTAATTCCAACCAGCAATTAAGTACTGGACACTCATGCCTTCATTCCCCACTGGTTGGGTGGGGAACAGAACCTCAAAAGGGTAAAAGCAAGAAAATTTATGGTTATTGAGATAAAGACTGTTTAATAGGTAAAGTAAATCCAGATATACAAGCAAAACAAAACAAGGAATATATTCACCCCTTCCTAATGGCAGTCAGGTGTTCAGTCATCTTCAGGCTTCATCATGGGTAACGGTTACTTGGGAATACAAATGTAATCACTCCAAACATCCTGCCCTTCTTTCTTCTTCTCCTGCCTTTGTATGCTGAGCATGATGTCCTATGGTCTGGAATATCCCTTTTTCAGCTGAGGTCAGTTGTCCTGGTTGTGTCTCCTCCCAGCTTCTTGTGTCCCACCAGCCTACTTGCTGGTGAGGTGGGGTGAGAAGCAGAAAAGGCCTTGACTCTGTGTAAGCACTACTCAGAAATGATTAAAACTTTGCTGTTATCAACAATATTTTCAGCACAAGTCCAAAACAGTCTCCTACAAGCTACTAAGGAAAAAATGAACAAAACATTTCCATTTCCGTGGAAGATTACATCTATATGTAATAAGTACTGTAGAATTTCTATCTCCTGCTGAATTTTACTGTTTCTGAGAAATCGTGGATAACTGTAAAGACAAATCTGTCTTTCTAATGTTTACATGTAAAATTTCAACAATAATTGATTTATCTGGTAGTTTATTTTTGTATGAAGCACTATCTTGAAATTCTGTTCCCTAAACTAAGCCTTCAGCTCTTTGAAAATTAAGATTAAATCTTCAGATGTTTTTTTCTTTGCTTTTTTTTTCTTTTTCCTTGTATTGTGGAACAGTAACTATTTCACATATCAAGATTACATCCAATAATGATGTTTTATAACTCTGTAATCTGTGTAGATGATCTATGAAGGTAATGTGTGAGGTACAGGAAGAGATAAAAATAGTAAGAAAAATCTTTTCTTCTGATACCAGTTGATATATATGGAGTTGCACATAAGCAAATCATCATGCAACTTACCCTCTTCTCATGATTAAATCAAGTAATATAGATTGACTGTAGTAATTAGAGTACTCTAGATTCATTCCAGATATTAAAGAAGGAAAAAAAAATTAAAAAGATGAGCACTGAGAGGCTGGGAGAAGAATATGATGCTTTTCTCAATTCACTGTTAACAGTATCCAGAAATACCTGCTTTATGAAAAACATAACTATGAAACAGAATGGGACTGTGGGGGTTGTTGAGAAAGATTAAACTAGTCATGTGAACTACATCAGAAAAAGCATAAAATAAGTTTGTAGATCAGGTACAGATAAAAATCTGAATATAGTAAAGAGATATGATACATCACAACTGTGAAAGCAAAGAATAGAGTGTTATAAAGAGTTAAATATTATATAATATGATGGCAGATTACAGACTAGTAGAGAAATTTTAAGAGAAAATAGTATCATTGAAACTGACAGGCAAAGGTACTTTGCAGTATGATCACAGATCATGAGATGGGGATAAGCTTAAATTTAAACACAGGTGAGATAAACAGCATGGCAATTTCCATTCATATTTTGATGATGAGAATAGAATATGATGATTGGATATTTAGATTTTGATAGTGAAAAAGGCTTGTTCAGTGCTCTCGCACTGTGTAGTCTTTCTAACACACTTCACTCAATCTGTACAAGTAAGAATAGCATTTATATAAATTATCCAAATCAGTCATCACACTTTTCTCCAGTTTATCAATACAAGAAATGTTGGAAAAAACTCACTAAAACAAACAAGCAAAGAAAAACAAAACAAAAAATGAGAGCAATATCATAGAAAGAATATTAAAAGAACTCCTCAAAGTCCTGTCCTGATGAATTCAGTACAACTGGAAATGCAGTGAGGTCTTCTGGAGAACCTCTTTTTCAGAAGTTACTGAAAATTCGTTCATATAGAGTTATTTAATAAGTGAGACAAACCACACAGCTCTATAAGACTTTATTATTATTATTATTATTTCTAATTTGAGAAGCTATATAACTAACAATAAACAAAACTCATTTGTGAT
Source organism: Colius striatus (assembly GCF_028858725.1). Taxonomy (NCBI): domain Eukaryota; kingdom Metazoa; phylum Chordata; class Aves; order Coliiformes; family Coliidae; genus Colius; species Colius striatus. The sequence goes on along the minus strand of NC_084760.1, from coordinate 18,067,730 downwards.
GTGAGAAGAAATTCTGTATGTGACTGGTATATGCCTTGGAAGATCCTGATAGTCCACATGGTCTCCTTACTAGACATACTTGTTGTCCTTCTTCGTCACATGGTGATTAAAATAGAAGTATTGTTGCACATTTGATCTCTGTTTATCTTTAAAATGAAAATTACATCCTAAGAATTATGATAGATCTACCTCTCAGTGAAATTCACTATTCATCCCCAAAAGTAGACATAGTCTAAATTATATATACCTTTTCTTGATGAATACCGTGTGAATTTTTGGAGGTTCTGACATAAATTTTTTTCTGTGTTATTGCTAATATGCTACATATAAAATGGGTCTTTATTTTAAATTATATGATTTTTGAGTTTCTACATTTTAGTGATGTATTGCTATCTATGAGATTTGACTATATAAAATAAATTCAGTAAATTTAATTAATTTCTCCTTCCACCTAATAATATTCAAGGTAGACTTGAGTAAATCTGTCACAGCTCCTTTCAGCCTATGAATGGGCAGTTTGTTATTTTTCTTCCTCCTAGTATCTGTAGTTTACATTACTCCTGGCATACAAAACGTATTTGTGTATTAGTCCAGGGAAAGGAAAACATAATTATTTTTTGATCTGTGAAAATGTTGCTGCATTTTTGTATTCTTCCTTAAGGAGACTGTACTGCTATCTTATGGATTCTGTGTTGACATAAGAAAATAAGAACAAAAAAAGATAATTAAACCATAGATAGTTCTATATTTGAGAAATTATCTTTAAAAACACATTTGCAAGAGTAAACAAAATTCATTACAGTTATTTTGCCAGGATAAAGTCATCTGGATTCTACTTTTTTTCTGGGAAGTGGGCATGACTGAGTAGCTCTCTAGAGTGTATATACATCAACACATGCAGCATGGGGAGCAAACAGGAGGAATTGGTGGTCAAGGCTATGATTTCTTGGGATCATGGAGACGTGGTAGTACAGCTCACAGGGTTGGAGTGTTGCCACAGATGGGTATGAGCTCTGTGGGAAGGGAAGGACAGAAAAGTAAGGGAGTCGCTCCTTATGCGAGAGAGCGGTGGTAATGAGTCGACCTTTGCCCAGAGATGAATGATGAGCCAACTGAATGCTTAGGGGTGACGAGTAATGTGCAAATCAAGGTCTGGGTGTCTGGCTATGGCCACATGATAGAAAGAAGTGAATGAAGACTTCTTCAGAAACTGGAAGAAGCTTCGCATTTGCAGACTCTGGTCCTCATGGAGGACACAGACTACTCCAATACCTGCTCAAAGGACACCACAGCAGGGCACAAGCAGTGTAGATTTCTAGGGCAAATTGATGACAAGTTTTTAATACAGGTGTCAGAGGAGACAACCAGGGGATACTCACTGCAGAACCTCATGCTTGCAAATGAGGAAAACCTGTTCAGGGGTGTGAAAGTGAGAGGTGGTTTAAGCTCCAGTGATAATAAGATAGTGGAGTTGAAGAATCCGAGTTAAAGGAACAGTGAAAAAAGCAGAATAAAATATCGTGCTAACCAAAATACTCTTACACCTATTTGTTGTAAGAGAGAGATAGAAGAAATTCAAGAGAATTCTCTGAATTTTCTTTGTTGAGAGGTTCTTCTCACTTCCCATCTCAATGTTACGATTTTTTCTCCCACCGCTCTCTTAACAATTGTACATTAAGAGAAATTATATTTTTCTGTCACATTTCAAGCCTTTGTGGATCAGGATGACATCTTACTGCAGTCACTAACTGTTGTGCCAGGTTTCTGATTCTCTTATTTCCATAAGTCTTGCCCAGCCAAACAATGTGCAAAGACAAAAGTATACTCTATTGAAAGTGATTTCTCATTCTCAAATTTATCTCCCTGTTACTGTCTTTTGTGAGTATGCAATGTAACTACTACCAGTCCTATCTTTTCCATTAACCCTGTGCAAAATCAGAGTAGGCACTTCCACCTTGTCTTCACTGTGCTATGTAATGATCATATCTATTGCATGATGCAATGACAAATGAAGCTGTTCACTGGGAATGTTGACTTCCAGCAGGACTTCCTCAACTACTACTTTAGCTGTTTTTCAGTTTCACCAATGAAAATGGTGAGCAGGCATCTAAACAAAGTGTCATTTTTTGTCTATCAGGCTCAGTGATGGTCTTGTTCATTTGCTATTTCCCGCAAAACTAAGGGGAGCAGATGGCAGAAAGCTGCTTTTACTACTTTTTAGACCGTTCCTAGGTCCAGCTTAGCTCTGCAGATCTGTATTCATTACTTTTTTGCCCATAAAGATCTCTTCCCTGCACAACAGATCAGCCCCATAAACCTTTCATTCACTTAGTCATGCTAAAGGGAATTTATCTGCTGGACAAAAGAACAGTGCAAGCTCTTACAAATAATCAGAAATCAAAAAATGTGCTGTTAAAAATTAATCTTACCATCAAGGAATGTTTTACTTAGAACTATTTGCAGATACTTGTAAATTTGCAGTGGATTAAAAATGTCTGAGGGCTCAGGAGGAGGGTTTTTGAAGTCAAACCCTGCAGGAACATGTCAAGTTTTCCCATCATCTTCTATCATCTACATTGACCCCTGTGTATTTTTCTTCTTATGCTGAATGCAAGTGTGCATTGTCTCCAGAGAGACATCTTAGGACTTCTGGTTTCTTCCTCTTTGCTTTGACTAACTCTGCCCATTCTTTGATTATATGGATTCACTGGACAGGCAAGAACAGCCAACAAGCCTAAGGCACAGTACTGGATATATTGCCAGTCAAAAATAAATCATACTGGAGAATAAAACAGCCATGTGGAGCAACCTAAAGCCATGGAAAAGAATTCTGAGGAATTCAGCTAATGGAGTTGGTTACAGCTTTCAAAGTACCATTTAGTTACTTTTTAAATCTTTCTGTACCATTTACATCCCCTGAATATCCTACCTGGCCTCCATCCCATATTCCAGAATATTATCTACTGATTATGTATAACATTTGCCAATGGATAATAGCTATTTTAAAGGGAATATAAACGATAATAGATGCTTATCTAAGTAAAAATCTATTTTGTGCTCACAAAAATTCTTATAAATGGAACCACCTTCAAGGTCTCATCTATTCCATTGGGAGTAACCTGCAGTTTCTGCTGTTGGGGCTAACCTGCAGTTTCTAGAATCACAGAATCCTAAGGTTTGGAAGGGACCTTGAAAGATCATCTAGTCCAACCACTTTTCAAGATGGCTACATTCCAGCAAAGTAGGGAAGATCATCAGCAGACTGATAGAGTTACCTTAATTTTTTTGCCAAGTGAAAGTCCAGGTAAGATTGTCTTCTGAGATCATGTAGTCCAACTTCCTATTCAAAGTTAGATCTGGTCCCTCTGGGCCCTGTCCAGGTTGTGAAGATTTGCAGAACTGGATGCTCCGCAGCCCTTCTGAACTTTTTCTTCTGGGACTAGACAGTTTATATCAAGGTTCCCACTTGTAGGAGCTAAGAGTCCTTTGTAACTTCCCAAGGAACATCTGCTGGTTAGACAAGCTTTAGTTTTAAGAGGACAATCACCTATTTATGTTTCTTAATATCTTACAAATCTATATGTACTTCAGTATTAACATTTTCTTATTTAAATGGTTTTTAACCATTTGAGAGGTAATTCTTTCATGCAATATTTCTGGTATTTCATTTCAAAGAATATATTAGAGAATAAATATGATCCATAGAGTTATCTTTAAAACTCTTTTTCCTAAAGTTGTTTATTTCCTTTCTGGTAATAATTCCTAAAACTCTCAGTTTCTGGCTCAGATCAGAGGGTAAGCAGAATGCGTACCGGGAGCGGGTGTTACACTTCTTGCAACACAGACACAACATCCTAGCAGTTCAGATTTATCAAATCTATAGCCTGGTGTCACGACTGAATAAATTTCAAAGTGAATAGCACATGGAACTACAATCTTATTGTAAAGAGTACAAAAGCCCATCATTTTTTCAGCTTCCTACAATATTGATTTCTGACCAGTAAATATTTTCATTTCATTTCCAGTAACCTATTAAGTATGCTCCAGAGGTTTTATGCACATATATTTTACCTTCATCGGTTTTTTTCCCTTATCTACTTTAAAGAAAAACAATTCAAGTAGTGAAGTATAATTTCTCTAAACTCTCATTATTAAGCATGTACATAGGGTTTAAAATATTAGATTTATTTTCTTTTTCACTTATGACTACAGAACTCATAGACTAGGCCAAATAAAAGCATAATGCAATTTAACTGGAGAAAAGCGTCCCTCATACCTTTTGTGACCTCAGATTAAGTTGATTTTATTACAGTCATTAAAATCTTGAGTACAAATTCAGTTAAGATTATGAAGTTATTGAAAATCTTGGATGAATATGGGTACACCTCAACTCATGTCTGAGTCTGAAATACCTGGGAGGAAATTTTTGAGGTATTTCTTCTATTTGTTCACCTTTGTTTTCTCTGTTTTCTTTCCTTTATTTTCCCACTTTTATTTCCCTCTGATCCACATAGGCAATGGTCCTAGGAAAAGAGACATTATACCTGTTGAAACACAACTCTTCTGAAAACCCCAGCAGGGATTTACAGAAGGAAAACATGAAGAAATGCTTTCTTCCCACCCTTAGCAACCTCAGTAGCTTTCCCCACATGCATCTTAGCAAGTCTTCAAGGTTGTCTAGTTCTGAGGACATAAGCCAGGTTTTGTGTAAAAACCTGTAATGGCATCCCAGACAAAACTGTAAACTCTTTTAGACATTTTTTTCCAGTTATTACTGTCACACATTAATACATCTTCAGCCTTTATTTAATTACCTGTGACTTGCCCTGTGACATCTGCAGAGCAAATCTTTGATCTAGACTTTATCTGCTCCTCTAAGAAATGGTACAGATCTATCCCTCTGTCCTGGAAAGTCCATCAGTAACTTGAATCAAGTAGTTCCTTTTATCTCCCACTTAAATAAGACAAAAATTAAATGAAAAATTACTTAAATACAGAAAACCTGACAATTTGAGCCTGACTCATAAAGAAAGCAAAGGGAGCAGGAAGGAGAAGTCTATAAAAAGCTTCAGGCAGACCCTAGAACACTGGCAAAGTTCCAGTTCTCTGAAATAAAAAAATCAATTAGATACACCAAGCGGAGATACGATGCACCAGGGGGAAAGGGAAAAAAATCTTATTCTACACAGAGACAGAGTCAGAGACAAAGAGAAGTAAATATGCATCCACATCTTTCTCATCAGGAGTAGTTTGAGGTAAATCCACATTAATCACTCCAAAAACCCAATCTGGCCTTTGTGGACTTCTGTACAATCTCAATAAATTCATGGCTCAAGATTTCAGACTTTGAAATGAAGGCATTCCTCACAGCCATCAAATGCCTGCGTTCTTGAATCACAGAAAGATAAGCTAAACTCTTTATTTGCAGAGAAGGTGGTAATAAAGGTAATTAGATCAGGAAGACAGAAAAATCACCCAGCTGGATAACCTGTATAGTGAGCAGAATTCTCTAACTCCTGTCTCTACTCAGAAGCTGTACAGAGCCATGTTAGAGCCATTACCCTCCAAAACTTACTCAACAACTGAAACTTGGACTGAAATTATAATAAAATGTTTAAATACTTAATATTAAATAAAGAGATTTGAAAAGTAATGGAAATTCGTAAACTTAGAAAGAGTTCAGGAATAGAATGGTATTTGCTTCTGGCTGTGGGTGGTGAATTATTCAGGCATCTAATGCCTTCTGAAATTCCTTAGAGTATAGTGAGAATTCATCCTTCACCCAATAGGGAATAGGGCATTCTGCATAGAGATGCCACCAGTTCTTTATTAGAGCTTTTCATGGAAAAGACAAATGCAAAAATTAAGATGAAAACTCAGCAGCTAAATTTCCTGTGTGGAATGCAGCCTCCTACACTCTCCGATGATGTTAAGCAGGTCAGATGTTTCTAAAAAGCATTCTTGTTAGGTGTCAAAGCTCTGCATTGACAGAAAGCCTACTGCACCAAAAAAAAAAAAAAAAAAAAAAGATGCAACTATCTTCGTCATAGGGCTGTTTGAGGTTCATGGTTGAGGCACTGTTAGTTCCTTCAGGAGTCCCACTGACTAGGCATGCCCTGCCTAGGCAATTATGACATTGAGTTCAGCAGAAAATCCAAGTCAAGATCCATTTTATTCAAAAGTAGATCCAAACATCCTTGTGGTATAGGTTTTTCTTGCTTCTGAGCAGAAGCAAGTTGTGAAATGTGTTTAACAGGAGAGCAAGTCACAGTAAAAAAAAAAATTGAAATAACAAAAGTCCAACTTTGTTCTATAAGCACTTTTCTGAAAAGGAAATAGTGCAACTTGTGCCTGTGTTATGAATACTATCAGTTTGATTTAATATTTGCCTCGTTTAAACTATATAAAAGACATCTTCAACACACACAAAATTTACCACTGTTAACTACATATCTAGTTTTCTCTTTCCACCTGTGGTGGATTGACTTTGGATGTCTGTAGGTGCCCATTAAGTTGTTCTATCATTCCTTCTCAGGAATTCCTTCTCAACAGGAAAGACAATATGATGAAAGGCTCATGGGTCAAGATAAGAATGAGAAGATCACTCAACATTTACTGTCATGGGCAAAACAGACTCAGCTTGGGGAAATGTATTTAATTTATTGCCAACCGAATTGAATAGGACAAAGAGAAAAAAACCCAAATGTTAAAATGCCTTCCCCACACTGGTCTCTTCATTCTGGTCTCAACTTCACTCCCTTGAGCAGCACCAGGGGGATGGGTAACAAGAATTGTTATCTGTCCATCATGTTATCTCTACTGCTCCTTTCTTCTCATGTTCTTCCCCTGCTCCACACTCATCCACTCCTCCATGACCTTCTTTAATGTGGTTCCTTCCCATGAGCTGCAGTTCATCAATAACTGCTCCAGTATGTGTCCGTTCCATCAAGTACAGTCCTTCAGGAACAGACTACTCCAGTGTAGTTCCCCTGCAGGATCACAGGTCCTCCTAGAAAATCTGTTCCACTAGGGCTCTTTTCTTGATGATACAGATCATTCAAAGAGCCTACTCTAGTGTGTGCTCTCACAAGGTATCAGCCTCCTTCAGGGCACATCCACTTGTTCTGGTGTTAGGACCTCCCCGGGCTGCGGGTGGATCTCTGCTCCCTCATGGCCTCCATGGGCTTCAGGGGCAGGGCCTCACCGTGGGCTGTATCATGGACTGCAGGGGAATCTCTGCTCTGGAGCCTAGAGCATCTCCTCCTCTCCTTTGTGTCTTTGGAGTTGTTACTGTCATATATTCTCACTTTTGCCCTTTCTATGTTCTGTAATCACAGAGGCATCACCACTGTTGCTTATGTGCTCAGCCTTGGCCAGCAATGGGTCTGTCTTTGAGCTGTCTGGCATTAACTATAGCAGACATGGGGGAAGCTGCTGACATCTTTTCACAGAAGCCATACCTGCTGTCATATTGTAGTGGTTTTGCCTGGGCTAGGTTTTTTGGTAGCAGAGGGGCTACAGGGGTGGCTTCTTTAAAGAAAAAGAGTTGCCAGAAGCCTCCTGTGTAGCTCACAGGGTTAGGGCCAGTCACCAGGGTTAGGTGGACCCTGCACCTCACCCAGGCCTGGCCAATTAGTGATGGAGATAATACCTCTGTGAATAACATATTTGAGAAGGAAAAGAAGTTGTTGCGCAGTTGCAAAACTGCAGCAGCAACAGGGATGGAAAATGTGAAAACATCACTGCGGACACCAAGGTCAGTGGAGAAGGAAGAGGAGGAGGGTGCTTAGGCACTGAAAAGGCTCCCTTGTGATATTTGGTGAGGACCATGGTGAAGCAGGTTGTCCCCGTGCAGTCCATGGAGGACCACTGGGAAGCAGAGACCCACTCGCAGCCAGTGGAGGAGCCCACATCAGAGCGGCTGGATGCCTGAAGGAGGTTGTGACTGCATAAGAAGTTCATCCTGGAGCAAGTTCCTGGCAGGACCTAGAAGTTCATGGGGGAGGTGCCCACGCCGGAGCAGGTTTGCTGTCAGGACTTGTGATCCCATGAAGGACCCAGGCTGGAGCAGTCTATCCCTGAAGGACTGTTCTCCCAGTGGGTGACCCACGTTGGGCCAGGGTGTGAGGAGCTGCCCCTGTGGCAGGCTCCATGCTGGAACAGTTCAGGAGGAGTTGCAGCCCATGGGATAGACCCACACTGGAGAAGTTCGTGATGGGTTGTCTTCCATGGGGAGAGACTCCACAGTGTAGCAGTGGGAAGTGTCATCACACTTCCCACTGCTACACTGTCATCACACTTCCCTGTGAGAAGAAGGAGCGGCAAAGTCCATCTGTAATTAACTGACCACAACTCCCATCCCCCATCCCCTGCACTGTTGGAGGGGAGGCAAAGGGAATCCTGGGAAGAGGAGGGATGGGGGGAGGTTTTTTTAAGATGGTTTTATTTCTAATCTCCCTGCTCTTGTCGTTTCTTTAATAAATGAAACATTTTTCTCCCTAAGTTGAGTCTGTTTTGCCCATGACACTAGTTGTCAAGTGCTCTCTCTGTCCTTATCTCAACTCACAAGTCTTTTGTTATATTTCCCTCTCTCTCCTGTCCAGTTTAGGAGGGGATGTGATTTTATGACTTGGTGGACGTCAGGCTAAATCACCACACATGTGAACCTAATGCACTGTCTCAACAGAAAATGAGTTCCTTCTTTAGGAGGACACTGTCCCTTCCCAGCTCCCACACTAGCCCTCAGTGGTTGTTAGGGGACTCTTCTGAAAATTAGAAGTTATGTGTTTAAATTACCCTGGAGTGAGAGTTAAAACTGCTAGTCAAGAAGCTCTGGAATTACTAAACATTCACATATACATATGTATATATATGCACACACGTATGTTATTTTTCTTTCCAATTCCCAAGGATATTTAAAATATGCAGGATGGAACCTATTTTCACAGGCACCAAATAGTTCTTGAAGCTAAAGAGGAGAGAGAATTCTAGATGTCTTCATCTTTTTAACCATTCCTGCTTTGTTTTGATTTTTTTTTTTTTCTTTCCAATGTCCTAACACACAGCTTGCAGCTGTTGTTGAAAACTGTATTCAGTCTGAAGGAAAGTCAGGCATCCAGCTGAGGACTGTGAGCTCTGAGTCCTGGGGACCTAATTAATAGTTTAGGTGAAAAATTGCATAGCAGCATCTAAATCTCCTTTTATATTTGACCCAAGGCATTGAGGCAAAACAAGATGTTTTGTTCTGGTTTTAACTTCTGATATTCCCTCCTTAATGCCTTAAGATAAAATGAAATGGTAGCAGTAATGAACTTTGCACTTAGTGGTGTATAGAGAGAAAATGCAGGAAACATTTCTAGGAGCACTCACTTAGTCTAACAGGCCACCTAACATTCTTACTCCTCCTAAATTTCCATTTTCATTTTCAAATCATACACAAGATGAACAAAAATATAAATTTTCTTACAGCTTTGTGCACTCAACTGCTGTTTAAGTAGCTTTCAATGTTAATGAATATATGATCCTTAATCATAGTAATAACTTTTAGCATTTATTTATGTATGGCATAACATTTTGCAACACTTTGAGAACAATTAATAATTACTTAGAGTTAAATTAATCATCTTAGGAAATATAATACTGAATCAATTCCTATTTATTTTTCTTTGATATTCCTGTATGAATTCCAAACTCATTTATTGTATTTATAAATGAGTATCTGTACAACTATATGTGCAGTACTTCACTTAATTTAATTGACAGGTAAAATGTACACCAAATATCAGTCAATTAACTCACTAAACACTTTTTACAGTAAAGCTTGACAGCGACATAATCTATTTTTGTTTCCTAACTTTTAATTTTCCTTTCATGTCATACACTGTTTCTCTGTAAAGTTGTGGATTTTTTTCTTTTCCATCCAAATAAATGACTGTAGTCAACTTTTTTGCAGGTAATTTGAGTTGACCTGCCAGCTGTGAATAAATATTTACTGTGTGCTATACAGAAATAGGTATATCTATACCTGCCCATCTGTAGTTTAGTGGAATGAGTCCTTACTCATAAATGTGGCAGCTGGCTAGAGTAGCTACAATATGATTTTTTTATGACTTGCTAGGAAAGACAGAACATAAAACTTCCACAGAAGTCACCAAGAGATTAGTTACTTCAGCTTCTAGTTGCAGTAACTTTTGTTACCAACTTTTGTCAGAATCTCTCCACATTCCCACTTTTTCCTACATACATACACAATTTCTGTGGGAAGGAAAGCTTCATCCATTTTTTATATCTTTTAATCTTGAGCATTAAATTTGAGAAGTGAATACATGATTTGCATGAGTGTTGAAGACAATTATTTTGTGTACTCTGATAAATGAGAGGATCAAAATATGATTTTAATGAGTGATATTTTAGACCTCATTCCACAATGATTTACCAAAATCTCATAATTAAGTTAAATATTTACAAAGAGTAGGTGGTGCTATACATGAGAAATCCTTCCAGTCAGCCTGCATAGCCTATTTCTTTATTCAAGACAAATTATATCTGTTGTCACAATTTATTTATATCAAACTACCATAAAAGGAAAAATGCAAAACCATAATACCATTATCAGTGCAAACATATACTGGAATTAAAGATGCTCTTTGCCTTTTAATAACCAGTCTAAGGAAAAGATTCAAGGATAGAAATTGTTAATTTGATTTGGACTTAAAAGTTTCATTTTTTATCAGAAAATGTGAGTTCTGAAAAAGCCAGAATACTTTCCAAATCCAGTTACTGACTTTTCATTCACTACAAACCATAATTTAAAAATTCTTTTGCTTGATTTCCAGTGTGTAACTCTAGCTCTTGTAGAAGTCTCTTTGCCCTATAATCTTGCCTCTTGCATGTTATTTGTTCTTTAAAGAATATAGCACTAGTATTCTGGTAACCATTTTCTTCACCACATATGCCAAAATTGCATGCAGGATGGAATGCAGATTTTTCATGCTGAACCTTAACTGAGTTGCTGATCACCCAGATGAAGATATGACAGGCTGATATTCTGCACTGTCACCTCCCCTTCTCACCCCAGAGGAGGTATTTATTTTCTTTGGTTTTTAGTTCAGTATTTATAAAAGAATAATTACATTTGTCTTTTGTATCAACAAACATATACAGTATAAATGCATATAGGTCTATATGTACATATTATAGATATACTAATATGTATAAATATCATTGAAGAAGTCATATAGATGTAATAAAATTCAGTTAAAATCTTGCCTTAACAGCACATCTGACCCAATTTTTGGTCGGTGTCATGGCAACAAAAAGATTAAATTCTATATTTCTGTATTTCGAAGTAGAAAATAGCAGCATGTCATCCATTAATCTTCTGCTCTATAGAGGAGGATAGGATGGGTAAAATAAAAGAACTCAACTCCCAATTTCAACTCGTTTCCCTTTGTTCCATGTTTGGAAAAGATCAACTTACTAGCTCTTGCATCTTTATGGAAATATAGAAATTAAATATTTATTAATAATGCATTTTAGAAGGAGAAGTCCATCAACAAATGAGTAAATTGCCCTTTAGAGATCATTTGGACCACCCTGGATTAACCAATAGTTTACTAGTTAAATCAGAGAGAGAATATCGGTCTGCCTCTCACTTCCTAATTAATTGCTCTAAAAGATTTGTTAGGCTGGGTTGGGTTAAAGGGATAAAGAAAGGAAGAGATCTATTCATTATATGGGAATGATGCTTGCTTATGTCAGAATCCAGTCACAAAGTCTGAAAGATCTGGTGTTCATTTCAATGTCTTCTTCTCTATCTCTGCAGAGGAGTTCCTGTCTTCTCACCCTTCCCAAGGAGCTCCTCAGCATAGGTGAATGCTCTACACTTTTCCTGATTCTTTTGTACTTCAAAATAGCATTTCTCCAAGGACACTTGAGGGAGCTAAGTGAAGAAGTTATTTCCTCTACAATTTTCACCTGCATACATTATATAATTCTTCTGAAACACAGCGCTTTATAGTCTGGCTACATAAAAGCACAGAAATATAAATTTCTACTTCCTTGTGTTCTTTGTTATCATTATAAATTAATGAGTCTAGTCATAATATATTAAAAAAATAGATAATTAGCTACAATATCCTACAAAGTGTAAAACGGAAAAGAGTCCAGTTATTAGACAAGAAAAAACATTCCTGATGTTACCAGAATATGACATAACTGACATCCTCATTACTTTTCAATTCTAGTATATATACATAAATCACAGTAACATCAACAGTTTCAAGAACAAACCTGATCTGCACTAGGACGAAGGAGATTCTGGATTTCCTAGGGGTATTTTTTTCCTTTTAATATATCAACGGTTTTATAAAAAGAAAAGAAAAAACACCAAAACCAACAAAAACTCGCAAGAGCATCTATATCTTTCTTCCTCTGCAAGAACCAACTTCAAAGAATTAAAAATACCCATTTTCACTCACTGTTAGGCTAATCAGAAATGCTCTCTTCTTCTCTTACCACTGTCCAACAATTTCTCCATTCTAAGTCTACGTTGTGACTCACTCAAGACTCTCTAGAGCTTGAAAAACTTGTTTTCCAAATAGTGTTCAAAAATAAGCTGGAAGAAAACAAATGAGAGAGAGAGAGAGAAAATTGGGTTTTTGGTCCCCGAGACCAAATGTGGAGGCTGGAACTATGATCATGTCTGTTTGAGTTATTTCAGTTCAGCAAAGAGCTGGTGTAAATGTGTTCTGAAACTGATTTATTGGGGGAATTATGATGTATCATTAGATCACTCTGTGGTTTGTTTTGTACATGCTTTTAGATTGTGATTGTGCTCAAGGAGGGTCTATGTATGTTTCTCAGTCATACAAAGTACAGAGCGTGTTTTCAATCCTCAAAGACTTGTAGCTGAAAAGGGTATTTCAGCCCTTCAGTTCTGGCATCAAGATTTTTCATCTATAATCCACTCCTGATAAGAATGTCTATATAGATGATAAATTTGCCTTAAGAATCCAAAAATCAAGTGAAAATAACCACTTTTCATAGGTCTTCATTTTGGTCAAACTATCAGAAGCTGTGGTATTTTAATAACAGCATGACATTTAGAGCACAAGTTTACTTTTGCAGTGATATATGAATGTGTAATATTTTCTTAGCTGAACTACAGTAGCCTAGTGACTTCAGAACACTTATCAAAAAATCTGTCTGTGAGCGTTTCTACAATGTGTGTTGAGTATCAGGCTGTGAAGCTTGTGAGAATTTTTTTTATTCCCTAAGTGAAGAAAAAGAAGAGGTAAAGGGGATAACATGTCTGTTATGCCCCGAATGATTTGTGCTTTTGTAATTGAAAATAAAAAGAAGAAAGGAAAACCAAGCTTTTCCATGAGGAAGTATATTTTAAAATTAATTTTTAAATTCACTTGAGTAAATCTATGCCTCTCATTAAGTAACATGTTATTCCAGTATACAGAATGAAAAAGAATTTATTTTCTTTAATCTCTGTTGGTATATGGCCAGGTTTTTGGCGGGATTGAGTGGGCTTTTCTCCCACACTCTGTTCTTTGTCTTCACTCTTGTATGTCAGACAGTGTCAGAATCCATTCTGATGACCTGTTTCCAGATGGTCCTCTGCTTGGCAGATTTGATATGCCATGTCACATAAAAAGCTCGTAAAACTGAAGTGGCATTCACTCCATACAATGCTTTGATTATCAGCATACATACAGCGAATGGCACAGCAGCTCACTGCCAAGCACTTAGTGCCCACTGATTCCATCATCCAAGTCAAGCACAGCACAGTTTAACATTTTAAGCCTTTTGTCACACTTGTATATGCTTAGCTTTTTTGAGTCTAAGAACAGATATGTGAAAATAAATCCTTGACATAGGAAAAAAAAACAAAACAAGAAACAAAAAAATGTATTCAGAAGAAATATCAGTTTAAACAATACCATTTAAAACATAGAAAGCATGAAATTTCAAATATTACCAAATATTTATTTCAAATATTTTGATTGTGTTTTAATTGTTATTGTAGTGTTTGGTTATATCTACATACTCAAGTTTGGGCAATAGGATTCTGCAAACTTGGACAGAGAACAGGGTTATTTTATTAAAGAGCTTACTACTTTTACAGCCAAATTTTGAGTTAATATTTCAATAAACTGTATCAGTAAGACAGTTCTTTTTGTTGACTTTGGTTAAGTACTATCAGCAATAAGCTGACTACAGCAGCCTGGAATTGTTTAAAGAGTATAAATCACTACAGATACTTTTAAAAAATGTAAGCCCATTTTTTATATGCAGAAGCTACATTCTGAATTACATTCTGCTATTGGAACAACAGCAGGTTTACCCTTTTGTAGATTTAATACAGTTAATGCCATCTTTACTCACCTTGTCAAAGTGAACAAGTATTAAAAAAAACAATGAAGAGCTAGCTTTCCCAATGCATAGTTAAATGCATACTTAATTTTTAATGTATCTGGTGGGATTTTTCATATTTTATAGATCTGACCTGGAAAGTATGAAGTTTAAATTACATAGGAGAGTCCCTTCCAAGAAACATATAGATTAGTAGCCCTTGGATACCTGTCTACTTTTTTCTTTTTCTACCTACATCTTCAGGCCATGAGCAATAGTTCTAAAAATAATGGCTCAATTTAGTGGCTTTTTAGTGTTTCTGTCATTTTCCATTGGAAATAGACACGAATGCCTAATCTGAGGAGATTATCTACACTTCTGTTATCAAGAGAGAAAGAGAAGTTCTCTTGAGCATTATTCACAGGATCATAGAATCACAGAATGACAGAATGGTAGAGTTTGGAAGGGACTTCTAGAGAACATCCAGTTCAACCCCCCTACCAAAGCAGGTCCACTTAGATCAGATCACACAGGAATGACTCCAGGCAGGTGTGGAAAATCTCCAGAGAAGGAGACTCCACATCCTCCCTGGGCAGCCTGTGCAAGAGCTCCCTCACCTGAATAGTACAGAAGTTTTTTCTTAAGTGGAGCTTTTTGTATTCCAGCTTATGTCCATTATCTCTAGTCCTATCACTGAACACTACAGAAAAACATGTCTCCTCATCCTCTTGACAAACACCTACCAAATAGTTTTGGTACTAATAAGGTCTTCCCTCATTAATAAGGGAAATAATTATGGGCCTATAGGAAAACATGTAGAGTTTTAAATGAAACTGAGAAAAAAATTATGTGAGCAAGAAGCTAAAAATAAATATCTTCTCAGCTAAATGTATTTTCTTTTTAAATTACAGGAAAAAAATGTATCTCAGTTACTGCACAGAATAGAGAGCAACAACTTTAATTGTCACAAGTAGGATTATGAGTTTTCATTTAAAAATTAAGAACAAGTAGCTACAGAAGAGATTTTGTCAGCAATGTTAAAAGCTCTTTGTGCAATGAAGTCATCAAGTAGATATGAGATCAATGCCTCATCCTGATACCTCTGTTGCTGTTGCTATCATTTGAATGAAATTAATTCCAGAGTTCTAAAAACTATGTGGGAGTAACAAATTACATCACAAACTACTGTAATGAAAAAATGAGATATTTCTCCTCTCCTTCTCTTACATAATTGTCTGAATTTAAAAAGACCAATTTCTACATGACCAAAATATAAAAATGAAACAATGCACAGCTGGTAGTACCACCTGTATCCATCAATTTTAGAGCAATCTAGTTTTTTCCCTAAAAGTCTCCAGTTCCGGATAATAGAAAGAAATCTGATAGTAACCGAGTTATAAGCGGAGACTTAAGATCTGTAGTCTTGGTTTGAGTGCTTAGATTCTTATTGGGAAGAAACTTTACAGCTGATGCCTACAGATGTGATTTACCCTGTTTGTATCTACATCAGCTCTCACTTGAAAATTTGTCTGTGTAAAAAACTTTAAATCAAGCAACTATATACCAGATATATGCAACTGTATGTGTGTCACTGATAATCCATCTGTAGATTGCTCTTTTCCATAGCAACTTTTCCTAAGATGAGTTTGGGATCAAGAGATATAATAGGAATATTCTAATGAACAGTTAAGAAAAACAATTATTCCTCTCCTTCTGACATCCATAAATTCTTCATTTAACAATAGATGTTTAGGGTGACTGATAGATTTAACTCTCTGGGCTGATAGATATCTGCAGTTATTAATAAACCATTACTCTCTGGAAATTTTCCTTTCACTGTATCTTTTTCTTCTCATTTCCTATGAAAAACATTTATCATTAATAATGGTTGCTCCCAGAATTTTGACAAATACCATACTTGATCAAGTATGGATGTAACAGGCATCTTATGTTCCTGCCAACGATAATCATCAGCAAAATAAAAAGCTTCAGCAGGTTTATTGTAGTTTATTTGGCTGTTATAAGACAGGCAGCCATGCTTTAACTGTCTCATTATAGCTCCCACTTGATATTACCTATCTTTAGTGTATCCCTTGTCTTGCATCAGTAATGACTGACTTCAGGTGCCTCAGGCTTTTCTTAGACTGCTTTCTATTCTTTTTTTTCTACTTTTTTTTTTTTATTTTTCTCGTCTTAATTTTTCATGACTTCATGACTTCTGTTGGCTGTGATTACATGACTTCAGGCCTTTTACCCTAGAAAGACTCTGAGAGTCTATACAACTACTTTATTTTACTAGGTATTTTATGAATTATAATGTAACATTGGATATAACCAAAGCAGGCCCATCTAGATCAGATCACCCAGGAATGCGTCCAGGCAGGTTTGGAAAACCTTCAGAGAAGGAGACTCCACATCCTCCCTGGGAAGCCTGTGGCAAGACTCCTTCACCTGAACAGTGAATTAGTTTTTTCCTGTGTTTACATGGAACTTTTTGTGTTCCAGCTATATCCATTGCGCCACTGGGCACTACTGAAAAAAAGTGTTGCCCCACTCTCTTGATATACATCTTTTAAATACTTCTAAGTGTTAATGAGATTCTCCTTCAGTCTTCTCCAGGCTGAACAATACCAGATCCCACAGTCTTTCCTCGTAAGAAAGATGCTCCAGTCCCCTGATCATCTTGATGACCCTGTGCTGGCATCTCTCTAAAGAATCCAAAAAACTGAGAGAATAATAAATGTGAAATCTAATGTAAATTAAACTTAAATATTTCCATGTTTGCCACCACTATCTAATGAATAATCTGAAGTAAATAAAATTGTGTCAAAAATCAACCAGTAATATTTAAAAATTACATCCAACATTTTTTCACTAAAAAAACTGTATTTAAGAAGAAAGAATATAAACACAGAAAAAGTAGTCATACCTATAAAATCTACTATTTTTTAAAATGTCCATTCTAGTTGAAGCAATTTTTACCAACTCTTACAATTAAAATGTTTTGATGCAAGCAGTATTGGATTACAGCCCATGTTATATATTGTCTAGAATTATCACTAACACAGATATCTTTTTGCTCTTTTAGGTCTTTGTTATTTTGCTCAGTACCTATGGAAAATACTTCAGATTTCAAAGTGCTGAAGTCTTTGTCTGATTATTATTTTTATTAGTTGATATAATGGAAAGCTTAAAAGCATCCAACAAAATGTCAAAGTCTGTTTGCACTAAGTCTTGCATATCATTGTCATTCACATGTATCCATTGACCAGAAAGTTATGAACTAAGAGTAAAACTGTAAAACTGAGTGGATACAAGAAACAGATGAGGACAGCATAAGGTAACAGCATGACAATTATGAGAAGGGTAAGAAGCAGAGGTCACAGAATTCCAACTGCCTAGGTGTAGTTAGACATGTCGTCTTTCCCCATGTTTCTTCCTCTGTCTTTTAATTAAAAATAAGTGGCCTGATTTTCAAAGGTTTTGAACACCCAAACCTGCACTGATTTCAAAGGCAGCCGTGAGTATCAGCACATTAAAAAAATTAGGCCAAAAGTATTTTTATCTTTGGAAACTTCATAAGATTTGTTCTTTAAATGTGAGTGACTAAGGGAAAACCTTGATAGCTGTAACTTAAAAAGAGTGGAATAGTGCAGGCTTCTAAAAAGCATGATAACTTTAGTATTCTATAGCTGTCTTTTTTCTCAGACCTCTTTCCTGCTGTTGCATCTCATGCTTGAAACATTTCTTATCCATTTTGATGAGTAAAGGGTCCAATAATCATGGGCAAATTCTCTGCCCATATCAGAGCAATATGGCACTATGCTTGGAAATTTACCCCTTAGTAGGAGGTAACCAAGAGTCAGGTAAACAACCTAGAAATATTTATACTATCCTTAGTTTTCTTTTTATATACCTCATTTCTTTAATAATAAGGTATATAGGGAATCCCAATGATTACAACAGTACTGACTTCCTTTAACATATTGGAATTAAGTATAATAAGAATTAAGGACAACAAACTTTTGATAAAAACTATGTGAAATTTACTTAACAAAATTAGGAAAGGTTGTTACAGGGTGTTAAATACCTATTTTGACTTAATTGTAGAAAACTTGCTACACTATTGTTCATAATAATTATTCATAAAGATCTGTGAAGATGGCTAAAAATAAAGTGAACAGTAATAATCATCTGTACTCCTGATATTGAAATATATCTAATGCTGGTAAGCAATCTTTTTTATTTAAACTGAAATTACTTACCTTTCTCCGTAAAACATAAAGTTAATGCAGCATGTCCTAGATTCTTAAAAGATTTTTGCATACCTTCAGTATGCACCAACAGATCACACCATCAGTTCTAGTTTTTTTTAACTTATATCTTTAAAGATATTCTATCAATTCCATCATAATTTTTTCCAAAAGAGACCAATAGTTTGACTTTTTGTATCATACAGTGGGTCCAACTGAACTCCTCATTAGACTATTCCCATTAGACTATTATCCCTGTTTTAGTCTTACTTTGTCAGAGAAGAGGGAAAAAAACAGCACTATGTGACAGGTTACTTTTTTTTACTCCTTTCTGTTTTACAGTGTTTTGTACTTAAATGTGTATGACTTCTGGAGTCTCCATTTTTTTAACAGACCTTGACATTGACACTAATAGAGATAATATGCTTCACTCATGCCATATTTTGTCAGAGTAGCAATTTTCATAGATTTTTTAGCTAAGATGTCTTGCAAGCCTCAAATTTGTATGGCCCAGATTGAAGAAACTCACCTGATGTCCTGCGGTGTGAATAGAGATTCTCAAGGGTCATCATATACATTTGCAAACTAGTGGAACTCACTGAACACTGACAATATTTATGAATATTTAAGAAAATACAACATACAAATTAATTTCAGTTGTATTTGTGTTCTTTTTGTGTTTATCTAAACATTGAAGTGGCTAATCAATGTTTAATTTTTGACTAAGTTACTGATAACCCGTTTAAAACTAGAAAGAGATACATATTTACATTTCATTATTATGCCACATATTTCTGAAGTTTTCATGTGCACTGATTATAAAGTATCTATTTTGCCTTCTTATTTCAGCTACATAACAATTAATTAAGCAATATAAAGAAATAATAATTGTTTGTTTATTGGCCTGGGAAATGTAAGTAGCTTGGGTTTTTAATGTCTGTAATTAAGAAAGGAGAATATATTTCCCAGAACTGAAGTTGACAACCACAAATCCCTGTCTACAAAGTCTCATTCTGTTATTCAAAGCTATAAATATTATTATTTTTAATAAATATACTCTTGGTCTACTGGGAAATATGTTTTTAAGTAATTTTTAACATTGCTTTAAAAATGTGTTGAATTCAGAGAAATGAACAAAACTTTAATTTTAATTCTCCTCAAAGTTTTAATTTTGTTCTCTATTCGCTTAAAAAATGTCATAATATACCAGTTCTCTTTACACATTTGAATTTTTTCTTTTTTCATCTTAACTCTAAACAGGATATGTTAAAAGATCACAGAAACCAGCTGATCAGCATTATCAAAGGCCAATTTAATTCTTTTTGCAGTCAAAAAAACTTAGAAGTTAAAATCTATAACTATTTATGACTCTTTGTCCATATAAAATGAGCATTGACTGCTTTCCAATAAAAAATATAGAAGTTTAAACCACAGTTTAAAATATCTTGACACAATATGTTGTGTATTTCTTTGAATAAAATATCAGAACACTAGACAATGTTACAAACATAATGATAAAATTTTTATTGCTCTGTGTTATTAATTTTTTAATGATAAGAATAGATGAGTGTCATGGTTTAAACCCAGCTGGCAATAAAATGTCCCAGCTGTTCCCTCACATGCCCCAACTTTCTCGTAGGATGGTGGAGGCTCCATCAAGATGTGAAAAGACAACCAAGGGCCTTGTACATCAAGACAAAGACAGGGAGGACTTACTGCCAATTATAGTCCCAGGCAAAACAGACTCAATCTAGGGAAGAAGATAAAAACAGCTTAATCCACTACCAGTAGAAACAGAATGGAGAGAAAACAAAAACAGGGCAGAAAAATGAAAAAAAATACAACCAGCACTTGAAGATCTTCTCCTGCTTCTCCCTTCTTCCCAAGCTCAGCTCCATACTCCCAATATCTTTGCTTCTTTCTGCAATCAGGGATGCAGGTGCTCAGGGAACAAGAGTTGTGGTCAGTACCTTGCAGACAGTTTCTGCTGCTTCTTCATCCTCAAAGAAAGCAGACTCCTCACAGTCCTATCCTGCTCCAACATGGGCTCTCTCCCATGGGATACAGTCCTTAACAAACCTCTCCAGTGTGAGTTATTCCCAAGGGTTGCAGCTCCTCACAAACTCCACCAGTGTGGGTCTCCTCTGCAGAAGCAGAACTCCCAGCACATTCTGCTCCAATGCTGCCTTCCCACAGGGTCACAGTCCCACCAGACACAGCCTCCACCTCTGCCATGGGGTCCTCCATGAGCTGCTGGCAGATCTCAGCTCTACCATTGCCCTCCATGGGTTGCAGGGGAACAGCTGCTGTCTTACCACAGAATGCAGGGGGGTCACTGCTTCAGCACACCTCCTTTCTTCCCTCATTGACCTTGGGACCTGCATGGTCTCTTCTCTCTCGTCCCACTCCTTCTACCATCTCTTAGAAAGAATAATCCTCTTCTTCCGACTTCTTCTGGAAAAGTGATTGTGGAGGTACCTAATTTGCTCTGCCCCAGAGGTGTGTTTGATTTAGAGCCAGAGAAATTTTTAAACAAGTTTTTATTGGAGCCACCATTGCAGCCCCTCCCCTGTTACCAGAAATGACTCCACAGAAATCCAACATTAAGTTTGTTTTGGTTCAGAAACTGTAGAACAGCTTAACATGGGAATTTCAAAACAAGTAGTGCATTTATGACGTCATTATAGAATTAATATTGTTCTCACTGAATTAGAACTAATAGATAATCTTGGTTTGTTTGCCTCTTATTCCTGCTCTGCCTGGAGGATGAAACATAGCTTGACAAACAGGAGTTAACAGCAGGTATTATATTGCCTTATGCTTTGGCCATTTCCTCCTAAAAATATTACGTTTAAAACAGTCCATCTAAAAAAAAAGTCCACCTCTAAGAAAATCTTTTAGTCATAGATAACTTATCCCCAAATAATGGGATTGCTCAAATATACATAATTTCTAACTGATTTACGTAATAAATTGTATATGTCATTGACTTCCAGTTGAGCTGGGTGATTAAAATAATGATCTAGTTTAACTGTGGTTTATCTAAATACACAATATTTCAGTAGATATGATTGTCAGAACCCAGTCTGGGTAGGTTCATGAAGTTAGACATTAAATATATGTTGTAGTAAACCATAAAATTTTCAAGAGCAGCAGAAATTGGACTTACATATGGTACCTCTACCCCTAGAACTAAGTTCAGGAAAAGCACTTAAATTAACACTAGCTTAAGCATTCACATTCCACAGTAAAAAGTATTTCCTACAAAAATAAGTTATTTCTGAAGATTCAAACTCTGCATTGTGTACATCATGCACCCATTTAACTGATACTCAAGATTCAACAGATCTTTTCTTTACAAAGGCTCAGGACCAAATATCTCAAGCATCCATCTAGAAATGGAAAATATGGAAACATAAATTTTAACATTTTACAATAAAAACCTGTTTTCTTCTTAAAGAGAAACAAAATAGAAACCAAAAAGCAAACCACACTTCATGTTTTGTAAAAAATAGTGAGAATCAGATAGCAATTAATACAAAATTGCAATAAAGCTCTTTTAGATCACATTGTTAGAAATAATTTGCATATTTTTTCCTTCAGTATTTGGTATATTCAAATATTACTCTTCATAACGACAAGAAATAATGTTAGATTTCTTGAGAATGATATTTTTATTTTCCCTACATATATTGTAACAAGTGAAAGAATTAAAACAAAAAATCTGCAATCATCTTTCTTCATTATCTGGCATTTAGATAACATTTATTCTGCAAACAAATATTTTTCATTCTTGTACAAATAAATATGTTCTTTTCTGAATGCTGTTCAACATATTGAATTTAAATAGATTCCAAGGTGTATTTTAAAATCAACTGTTTTCAGGGGAAGTGTCAGTAAAATTTGTACCCATCAATATCCCTAAAATTTGAGATTTTCAGATTCCAGCATTAGATTAGTTTGATGGCACTCAAAGGCCTGGATGCACTGAATCATGAAACAAATAGCAAAGTTCAACAAATGTTGAACTTTGAAACAAATAAAGGACCATGAAGACACCAAAGATGGCTTTGTTCATCTTTCAAACACCTTTGTTAGCTTGAAGCTGAGGTAGGATAAATGGTCACCAGTTCTGTTGTAGTACCTGAAATTCCTCCTTTTTAAGTCTTAGTGTTATTATTTAAAAGTGTTTTATATTTCTTTGATTGATTCCCCATTATAGGCTGTCATTTGTAGTTATATCTTGCCAATATCAGCTGCTCTATCAGAGTTATGCCAGTATATCTGCTCATATTTGTTAACACATCTGTTGCTTGAGTATTGTTTTTGCAGAAAAGGAGAAGCAAGACATTTATTCATTTCCTAAAATAATAGAGGATATGATCATAAGAAATACAGTGCTTTGTAATCTCCATAGTATTTCTATAGTATGGCATAGGCTTGCACCAGTCATTATATACTTGGTAAAAGTAAATAAACAGAAATTGTCTGTTATACAGCTGTTATTATTCTTCTACTAAGTGACAAATGTACAGAGCAGCATCTTTATGATGGTGAGAGACAGTAAACAAAAAGTAACATCTTAACCTGTCATAATTTGGATTAATATATGGATGCAAAAAAAATGCAATACAGAATCCAAAATATTCAGGAAACTTATAAAGTGCCAACTTTAATATGATGTCTTTCAGTGTGATTTTTATACAGTTTTCTGTTTCATCTAATTAAATGGCACTGATCTGAGGTTTTGTCTCATTAGTGCCACTATTAATATCCGGATCGTTTCCTCAAGAAGAATAATTCTTACTGCTGCCTTTTCAATTAATGCAGGACTTCTGGAATACACGTGAACAATGTGTACATCATCAGAGATAAATGCCTTTGAACTTCTATCCTAGATCTTTAACTATGAGAATCAGACTTGTATTTAAAGTGACATGGTGATTTATTCACGGTGCCATATTAACTCTTTACTTCAAACTTATGACAACTAGAAAATGTTTCAGTTTTGATGAAGATAATAATAAATTCTTATGATATGGCAGGGATCCAATAAATGTGATTCTGTGAGTGTGTATTGATTTTATTACATTTACTGGTTTCTGTTGTTCTACTTATTAATTTTGGTATTTTGGAGTGTGTCAATGTCTTCTACATTTTTATTTCTCCCCACTTTCCTATTATGCCCAGAAAGTTTTTTGTGAAATATTATCCTTATATAATTCTGTAGTATTCTGTTCCCTGCTGTAAATTAAAGTTCCCGGTTCTTTGCAAGTGCTTATCACATCTGTTATTACTTAAACCCTGCTTGAATTTCTATGTAAACCTATATTCAGAAGGTGTGACATTTTGGCAACAAATCCCACAGCCTCATGTTTTTTAAAACCAATTATTTGGTCCTAGCCATTTCTAAAAGTTTGGTGGATTTCCATAGTAAAAATTTCTCTGTGAAATGGTCAGACTTCTGCTCTGGAAGCCTATGAAGAAAATAGAAAGTATTTTGACATCTTGATTATTTTTATAATTGCTTAGCTGTGCTGTTATGCACATCCATAACAGTACATATTTGCCTAAAAACGTTCATTTGGTAAACAATGTCCATGCTGTATTCTGTAAGTACTAAACAGTAAGAGTATAGGTCATATATAAGTGAAATAACTTGTATATTCCTGGTTTTGTTTCTTTGCTTATTTTTTTGCACTAACATTTTTTGTGATATTACAATTATAAGTATAGAGGCAGCAAAACCTTAGAATATGTATTGATGAAGGCTGGCTGATATCCCAAGGAAATAGGTCTCACCTCACACTCAACCTACATATATATGTATTTCTGATGAGAACTCGGATTTTAGATTTATGTACATAAATTAAGATGTCTAGTTATAAAGTGCCTATATATGCCACAGGTATCCAGGCTTATGTTATAGTAAGTTGGTTGCAAATGGAGTTGCCTACATCTAAGTATTCAGCACCATTTTAGATGCCTTTCCTTATCTAAGACATACACATAGGACGATATGTTACAACGGAAGGTCTGCTCCATCCCAGGGTCACAGCTGGAGGCTAGACAGTGTATTCTATAGCCTCCTACATGTCACTAGACCCTGATGGATGAAGATCTGAAGACAGCATAAGTGACATAACACAACCAACAAGTCAACAAGTCAGGAGATTTATTAATCTGCAGAGCCTCTAGACACTTGGTTCAGTTGCTCAAGCAGTGATGTCTGATGTCATTTGAGCTTATATCAGACTTTCTGAGATATCACCTAAGATAGGTGGGTACAATACAGAGAGACTCATGCCCTTCTAAGATTCTACCAAAAACAAAGTAACATGCCTGAAGGATTTCAAATGATACTAGACAACTACACACGGGCACGGGAATCCCTGTTTACTTGAGGGTCAGCTGAAATATTGTCTGGAGTCCACTGAGTTTATTGACTACATCTCTGCTGACCATGACAGTCTGTGACTCCTATGCATGTGGAAATCCATACACAGAATTAAAAATGACTTTATGTGTGTATATGTCTTTCAAACATCATTTTAATAACATTTTAATCTGCTTAGGTTGTTTTAACATACAGAATAAATAATAAAATCTTGAAAATTTAGAAAAAATACGTAGTTGGCTGAAAGAGAAAAAGAGGAAATTCTTACTGACGAAATGCTTTTGTATGTTTTCAAATCTTATTTGACATCAAAGAATCCTCAAAGTAAAATATAATTCAACAGAAAATTGAGCTTTATTGGTTCTACTACTTATATTTCTACTTACTTTCTACGTAGTTCTTGAAGTGCTATATCGCACTCAGTTTTGTGTTACTGCTGTGTCTGCTTTGCCATCACTTCTTTCATCTTAGCTTCACTGCCACACAGCATAATGGATGGTGTCTCCAAGGCTTGATGCTTTATTTACAAAATGTCTGCAACCATTGAAACTTCTTTAGATTTCTATGGTTTCCATGATAATAGTCTTACTTCAAATAATTAAATCAAGTGCAGTCATTATTGTGCAGTATGAAGAATAAAAACTGCTTTTCATGTAACAGAGTGCAGGATTAATACTTGAGTCTCTTGAAGAGTTAATTCAACAGGATGAAATGATTTTTGCACAACTTCTAAAATACCAAGCTGTGTGTACTATTGAATCTCAGAGATGAAATACTTTGCAGTTTTCATGTATGAAAAACACTCAAGTGTTCTTTTATCTATTGTCTTATTTTAATACTTTCCAGAGTACAAACTCTTCACTAACTAGTTTTGTCATTTCACAGAGAATTAAATATATTAAAAATCATATTTAATCCATTAAAACACTCCAGATTTTGAACATGTCTGACATGAATACACATTATAAGATGTGTCTAAGTAATCTAAAATATGTATTGTCTATGAGCATTTGTTTTCACAGATCTGGTTACAGTAGTTATTAATATGATTCTCATTAGTGCCACTATAAAAGGTCAGTTCCCTCTTTCCTGTCTTTTTTTCCTGATTTCACACTGTAGTGATTTTGCCTGGCCCAGGTTTTTTGGTAGCAGGGAGGCTACAGTGATGGTTTCTTTAAACAAAGAGCTGTCAGAAGCTTCACCTGTAGCTTATAGGGTTAGGGCCAGTCAATTCTAAGATGGACCCCACAGCTGACGCAGGCCTGACCAATTACAGATTAAGGTAACGGCTCTGTGAATAATGTATTTAAGAAGGAGCAGTAGGAGCAAAAGGGAATGAAAATATATCTCTACAGACACCAAAGTCAGTGGAGAAAAATTGGTGGGGGGAGAAGGAGAGTGCTTAGGCCCTGAAGGAAAGTCTCCCCTGTGACCTGTGGCACAGCCCATGGTGAGACATCTGTGCCCCTGCAGCCCATGGAGGGAGCAGAAATCCATTCACAGCCTGGGGAGGAGCTGGTGGATGCCAGAAGAAGGCTGTGACTCTGTGGGAAGCTCACCCTGGAGCAAGTTCTTGGTGGGACCTGGGAGTCTGGGGAGAGAGGAGCCCAGGCCAGAGCAGGTTTGCTGTCATGACTTGGGATCTTGTGCGGGACTCAGGCTGGAGCAGTTGGTACCTGAAGGACTGCTCTCCCTGTGGATGACCCATGTTGGGGCAGTTAGTGAGGTACTGTAGCCCTTGGGAAGGACTTACACTGGAGAGGTTCATGAAGGATTGTCTCCCATGGGGAGGAACCCCACAGTGTAGCAGTGGGAAGTGTGAGGAGGCCTCTTCTTGAGAAGAAGCAGCGGCAAAGTCTATCTGTATTTAACTGACAGTAACCCCCAACCCCGTCCTCTGTGCTGCTTGGGGGAAAAGGAGAAGAGTACTGCAGGAGGGTGGGGTAGGGGGAGGTGTTTTAAGATTTTATTTTGTTTTTCATCTCCCTGTTGTTACAGTTTACTAATAAATAAGTTTCTCTCCAATTTGAGTCTGTTTTGCCTGTGACATTAATTACCAAGGAATCTCCTTGGTCTTATCTCAATTCACAAGCCTCTTCTTATATTTCTCTCTCCCCTGTCCAGTTTAGGAGGGGGAGTGATATTATGACTTGGTGGTCACCTGGCACCCAGATGGGGCTAAACCACCACATGCTTACAGTGTCAGGTTATTTCAAAACTAGGGAAATAATTCCATAGGTGAAGAATAGTAAGAAAATATTTTCTATTTGTTTAAAATAAAGAAATAATATTATATTGAAAATGTTATTTTCAAATTTCCATAATTTCTTCTGAACCTCTGCTATTTACAGTTGAAAAGAATTAAGATGGTTATTATTAGTGTTGAAAAATAGTTGCTCACCATACCAAGCAGATAACTGGTTTATGTTTTACCTTCTGCTTTAATAGCTCTAATAAATCAGAATGGAACTGGAACAACTCCATTGACATTTGATTATCCACTTATTCTAAATCTCAATGGAAAAAGTATGTTTTCATTTTAAGTTGCCATTATACAACTACATTTACAAGAAATAATTGCACTGACTAGCCAATAATTATGACAATAGAGTAACACTATGTAGATTTTTTGGTTGAAGGAAAGTCATTATTTGAACAGTAACACAAAATTATTTAATTGATATATGAGCATTATGACTTCAAAAGCTATATTCTAATACAATATTTTTACTTCTTTATATGTTTCATTCATTTGTACCATTAAAATATAAGCAATCTAATAATAAACGTTACACTGTAAAGTAAGGTTGGGCATGATTTAGAGGGAAACAAAGAAAACTATTCAGCATAAGCTCTTCACATACTGTGTATATGATGCTTTCTTACCCCAAACATACTTGTACTCATAGCAACTGACTACTACGAAAAGAAAGAAAACCAAACAATTCTGAGGTAATTTAATGTTTTACTAAAAGTAGGGGGGTGAGAGGATGGGAGTGTAATATTTTTTTCCCCACCAGTCTTTTCTGTCAATTGGAAGAAAAATCACAAAAATATATACCTTTTTTTGAGGATAGACTCTATACTATTCTCTGCTCATTATAGTACTTGTCCTCCTTATCTTTTTTGGCAGAGATGTCAGACTGCAGATATTTTTTTTCCTCAGCAAATGTCTTTGGCTCCCTGGAAGAATTCTCAGGCATCTAGGCTAGCAGCTTTGACATTGTCACTTGTACTGTCATGTAGATATGCTGCTGATTAGTTCCTCTAGCTGCTGTATTCACCTTATTGTCATTGTCATTTGTCTGGTTGATGTCATTTTTCTTTTACTGTAACTTGTGCCTTTCCATTATTTGATGGAGGCTTCCTTACAACTATCCACTCATAAGATCTCTGTGTGAGATAATTTTTATCTGATCTTTTTAATAGCCTCATACCAGCAAGACAAAGGTAAAAGGATCATTTGCTCACCTAGTTTTGTTAGAGTCATGAATACAGCTTTCCACCGTGCAGTGAAATGCCTATATAGTCATGTAGTGTACAAGAAAAATCCACTTTCCTCTGAGTAGAGACACAACTTTTAATAGATATATTGAATTGGAATGCATATTTAAGACTGGATAAATAGTTTGATGTGTTTCTAAACTGCTCTGAACTTTTTAAAAAATCGAATAACTGGAATGATCATTTACAGGGAAGGACTTAGATAATATTGCAAAATGTAAATAATGTAATTTTACTAGTATGGCTGCAACAGTTAAGTGAAACTGTACAAGTGTATAGACATGAAGGAAAGGAGAAGCTTAAAAGAAATACATAAATCCATAGTTATTTTCTTATCATCACTTGGATGATTCGGTCATCTTCATAAACTTTCCTAGATTTTATACTTAAATATGTAAGTTCTGGTGCTCTCTGCTTTAATAAATATATATTTTTTGCTACTT
The DNA here is from genome assembly GCF_028858725.1 of Colius striatus. Classification (NCBI taxonomy): domain Eukaryota; kingdom Metazoa; phylum Chordata; class Aves; order Coliiformes; family Coliidae; genus Colius; species Colius striatus. The sequence goes on along the minus strand of NC_084760.1, from coordinate 18,038,769 downwards.
ACATTTTATTGTTGTTGGGTTAAATTGTTATTTACAGTTAAACTTGCTAATAAGAGGTAAATTGATGTGTGAATCCAGGAGCAGAATAACAAAAAAATTCCATGTCTTCTTTCTTAAACACAAGAAATCTCTTGTCAACCATTTAAGTAATAGCATGTTCTGATGTCAGAATCTGATTCAGATGACATAAAACTATGCTAAAAGGATAAAGATTATTAAATCTGCTGTAAAATGTATTGTAATAATGGCAGAGAAGTAAAATGGTCTTTTTGTTCTGCTGGAGCTTGTCCTTCCTGTGTCCTCTAATATACATAGATAAAATCTTACTGAGAGTGGCAAACCAGCTAAAGTCAGTGAAAATCCTGTGGTAAATTCTGAGGTTTTGATATAAATCAGTATTTGGCTGAAGGGAAATGTCTCAGGCTATATCAGACAAGAAAGACAAATCATGGTAAAGTCTTCCTAGGAGAATCATTGAGGCATATTAGAGAGGCTTTTAGGCAGCTGGTCCACATGATTAGAGGAAAAGAAGAGTAACATTAAAAAAAAAAAAAAAAAAAAGAAAAACATATGGTCTCTTTGAGACAAAGTGCAGAGATATAACAAACAGAGCAAATCTAAAAGGCTATGGGGGAATCAGTATGAAGGATAAGCAGATAGTGACTATGAGTCACATATGGCTTAGGAAAACCCCATTAAAACAGTACTGTCTGACAAGGATTTCCTAATGAAATTTTAAAAATATATGTTCCTATTACAAAATGGGAAGATCTCTTTGTGGGCAGGAAAGATTGTAAAAACTAGCCAGAAATTTAATATGAAAAAAAGGCAGAGAACAGAGGGTAGACTAAAATGCAACACTCAACATGAGCTCAAAAACTAATGTTATGAAAAAAATATTAATGCTTTCATGTATTGATGACAAAGCATTGTTCACAAATTGGATCTTTTTGCCTGTAAACTGCACTTCTGAGTTGAAATTAAAACCCTTTTAAGATCAGAAGAAAAAAAAATTAATAAGCTGTGCTGTGACTAAGCAAATCCATGAATTAAAAGATTTATAGGTACATTTCATGAGATGGAAAAAAAAATACTGAAGTCTGATAGAATTAAAAGAGCTTAATCAGTTTTATTTAATGAATGTAAGATTTGGAAGTATCATGAAAGCATTATAAAAGTTTAAAAATCCAACTTTCAAAATCTACACCAAATATTTCAGTGTTGTTTCTTACATTGTGAGGCATAATTATATTTGGGTTTTGGTTTATGTTTCAGACTGTTTCATGAAATTATGTTCCTGAATTTTTCAAAATGACAAAACACTTTTGTGAGTTAAAGTAATTGCCCTGGCAGGTCTATATACAGTGCATAAGTACTTTTATGAGTAGAAAGTACTGAAGTGTTTATTAATGACACAAAGCTGGAAACTGAAGCCAGACGTATGTGTGTGTCCTGGATTTGGCTGGGACACAGTTAATTTTCATCAAATGCCACAGGGATTGTGGCCAGTACATAAGGACTATGACTGCTGCATTGGGACTGAGCATCAGATCCTGGGTGGTGAGCAGTGACACTGGGCAGTGTTTGCTTCATGTGTTTCTTTACTGTTGTTATGGCTGTTTATTCTATCCTTGTGCTGTTCTACTAAATTGTCCTTATCTCAACCCACAAAGCTTTACCTTTTTCTTCCTAATTCACCTCTTCACCCTGCTGAAGTAGAGATGAGTGAGTGGGCAGCTGTGCAGTTCGGTCATTGCCAGCTGGGTTTAAACCACAACGAGAAAACTCAGATTTTTTACAGTGAAGTTATTAAACTGCTGAAATAAACACCGGAAACAGGAGATTTTCCATTACTCAACATTGTTTAGAATTACAATTGAGGGCTTAATTCAGATTGTCTTGTTTGGTTTCCAAGCCTGTAAAGATGTCTGCCCCATGCACCGTTTAGGAACACCCAACCTATTGTCCTTTCTATAAAGAGCATAAGTGCAGAAATACTATGGCTCTAGATATCATAGAATCATAGATTGGTAGGGGTTGGAAGGGACCTTTAGAGATCTTGTAGTCCAACACCCCTGCAGAAGCAGAGTCACCTAGATCCAGTCGCATAGGAACATGTCCAGGCATGTCTTGAAGACCTCCAAGGAAGGAGACTCCACAACCCCCCTGGGCAGCCTGTGCCAGGGCTCCCTCACCCTCACAGTGAAATAGTTTTTTCTTGTATTTGAGTGGAACTTTTTGTGTTCCAGCTCTATCCCATTGTCCTGTTACTATCTACTATAGAAAAGAGGGATGTCCCAACCTCTTGACACTCACCCTTTAGATATTTATAAATGTTAATAAAATCACCCCTCAATCTCCTCTTCTCCAGACTAAACAGACCCAGTTCCCGCAGCCTTTCCTCATATGAAAGATGTTCCAGTCCCCTGATCATCTTGATGGCCCTGCTCTGGACTCTCTCCCAAAGTTCTCTGTCCCTCTCTAGCTGAGGAGCCCAGAACTGGACATAGAACTCCAGATGAGGCCTCACCAGGGCAGAGGAGAGGTGAAGAACCTCCCTCAACCTGCTGGCCACACTCTTCTTGATGCATCCCAGGATGCCATTGGCCTTCTTGTCCATGAGGGCACATTGCTGGCTGATGTTTAGTTTATTATCAATCAGGACTCCCAGGTCTCTCTCTGCAGAGCTGCTCTTCAGCAGTTCAACCCCCAGCCTGTCCTGGTGCATGGGGTTTTTCCTTCTCAGATGCAGGACTCTGCACTTGTCCTTGTAGAACCTCATGAGGTTCCTCTCTGCCCAACTCTCAAGCCAGTGGAGATTCTGCTGAATGGCAGCACAGCCTTCTGGGGAATCTGGGGAGTCAGTTCTCCCAGTTTGGTGTCATCAGTGAACTTGCTGAGGGTACACTCTGTCCCCTCATCCAGGTCATTGATGAAGATGTTGAACAAGACTCGCCCTAGAACCGATCCCTGTGGAATTCCACTGGCCACAGGCCTCCAATTCGAGGCCTGTATGATATGATTTGATGGAGTTGATATAAGCTTCCACATGTTAACCTTATTAACTTGTGTGATATTCAGCATGGATACATAACACACTGCATAAAATCATAGAATCATACAATGGTAGGAGTTGGAAGGGACCTTTAGAGATTATCTAGTCCTATTCCCCTGCAGAAGCAGGTTGACCTAGATCAGATTGCATAGGAACATGTCCAGAAGGGTCCTGAAGACCTCCAAAGAAGGAGACTCCACAACTCCTCTAGGTAGCCTGTTCCACTGCTCCATCACCCTCACAGTGTAACAGTTTTTTCTTATATTTCAGTGGAACTTTTTGTGTTCCAACTTCATCCCATTACCTCTTGTCCTGTTGCTAGCTACAATAAAAAAAAGGGATGTTTCAACCTCCTGACACTCACCCTTTAGATACTTGTAAATGTTAATAAGATTTCCCCTCTAAGACAGTACAGATGTGAAAGTTCGTTTCCCAATACTGAGACATGCTTCTTAGACACAAACAATAAAAAACAGATGTGTTTATGAATATCATGCCAAACTGCAAGATTTCACATCCACCTCAGATGCAGAAGACCAAAACCTGTCCTGGACATAGCCGTCCAAATGATTGTAATTCAGTTGTGGAGAGTACTGCTGTACACATGAACTCAATACTCTAATAAGGAGGGCAGTACACCAGAATGTGGGAAACTTGTGTTGAGCATGTTCTCTGCTTGTATGCCACTGAGAGTTAAAGGTTAGAAAGTAGAGATTTTTAAAGAAAGTAAAGGAAGCTGCAGTGAAGAAGAGATGGTTAAATACTGCTTTTCTTTTAGCTAAATTAGCTAAATTTAGCTAAATTATTACTTATTTTAAACAAGCAAACAAAAAAGTTGAAAAGTGTTTCAATCATTGAAGTGAGCCCTGTAAGCATCCAAAAGATTCAAAACTATTCCAAATCTCTAATATGAAAACTTACTTCCTTCAACAGAATAGATGGTTCAGAGACACAGACTTCACCTGTTTTGCACATTCTTTTAATTTTTCAAATATAACTTGTCTTTGCTGTTACTAATGAATATGATTACTATAGGATGGTAGTATTCAGCTGCCTTAGTGAAGATAGTCTGTGCTGTGTAAACAGAGATAAAAAGACAGCGTTCACCCAGCACAGCTTATGATCTGAAAGGCATCAAGAGATTGAGGGTTGAGGATGGAGACATAACTTTCAAACAAATTAAAACAGTGATGAGTAGAACTTTGATAGTCGAATCCTTTATTGTGCTTTTATTCTAAGTGGAGTAAAGGTTAAATAGAAGAATAGCAGGACTATGAAAGTTAATAAAAAGAGAGCAAAATGTGAAAACGAAGGAATAATCCACATTTCTTGTGATTTGTTTCTGTTCTACCTATAAGAGTAGGTAGACATGACATTAGAGAGAGTTTTAAGAGATTTATAGAATAATTTCTCAAGCTGATTTTCAGGTTATCTTGAGCATCCAAGCCTCTATGTGAATGTTTTCTTAAACACATAACTTAGTTAAACTATGGGCAAAAAAATATATCCAACTAAACTCTCAAATTTTAAATATGAATTTGCCATATAGCTGAATAACACAACTCTTCAGATAGTCATATAATTCAATCCAGTTTGTAAGCAAAGCAAAAAATAAAATAAAAATTACAACAGTTGTGATTTTTAATATGCTTGAAAAGGCAGACAATATTAGCTTAAAAACACTAAACAAGGGGAAAACCTTGTACAGTTACTTTAGAAACCTGTGGATGTTAAGAGAGATTTCCATCTGTTCTGTCTTACCATCTAAAGTCTATTATAATTCCTTTAAAGACTCCCTTTCTGTTAAATTGCAGATGTAGATTTAAATTTGTAAAATAAGTACATCAGAAGTGGGAGAACATGGTGCACTACAGCACATCTGACTTTCAAAGGAGAAAACTAGTTAGAGCTAACCAGCAGAAAAAGCTGAAAGACTTCTTCCTTTCAGCATATGTGTTCCTCAGTATAGTCAAATGAAAATAATGATATTTTCCCTGGTGAAGATCTATAACACTCCAATTGAGTTTGCAGTTTTTCAATAGCTACCCATACCTATCCCTTCAATGTGATAGAGGCCTCAGTATGCAGTTTTTACAGTGTTTAGGATGCAGTGCAGATGAGCTCAAGCTTCTCTTGCATCTGAAGAGATTCAAACTCACCGTCCCTTCTTCTCTAATGAAAATGACTGTAAATTGACATAAAATTGGTTAGACTGATGGAGTGAAAAGGTGATCTCAATATCTTTATCATGCAGAAAATATAAACTCTTTTGTATAAATTTCAGTGAAGATATATAGCATGTTCGTACACTTTTGAAACCGTTGTTGTCTTAAGTGGATATCTAAAGTATTTCCTTACAATCTTCCTCTCTCCATAGATTCTGTAGGCAGCTAACCATAGGGAGGGCAACCATTAAAAATTATGTTACAGATACAGAGAACAAGGGTTAGAAACAATAAAGAAGTTAAGGAACTTAGACATATATCACATTAACTGCTGGAGAGTCTGGGAGTTAGACATTCAGCTTAGGAAGTGAAATCCATAAACCTGAATTAAGAGCCTAAGGGTGCTGTTCATTGATGTTTTCCTCTAGTGGCAAAAGCTTTAAGAACTTTCTTCTCGCTTCTCTCTCCCAGTTATTTATTCTCAGCCTACACAGCAGTATGCTGTTTTCTCAGTCTGTTCTGATGCAGCTGTGTGTAGAGAGTATTGTAAATGGGTTCACTGGATTTTTTTTAAAAACTGAGTTTCACAGCTGCAACAGTAAAGATTTTGTTGGTTTTTTATTTAACTAATCCAGATCTCTTCAGTGATCCTATTTATCATACAGTCGCACAAACCATAGCTCATCTGACAAGGCAGTGAACTATGGTGTCAGGATTCATGATATTTTTACTTTATGAGCCGTCGGAGAAAATATGTTCCTGAATCTGTGGTTGAGACAGGATTTAATAGATGCAGATCCATGAAGGCGTGGTCCTCTAGTCATATGTGTTATGTCATTTTCATAATAATTTGGTGCTACATCTATTGCTGGATCACAAAGCCCTTAAGATTCGCTTAGGGCATAGGGCTGTATTTCTGTCCCAGTAATCAGAGGACATGATGTGAATTTTATGCTGACTTCATACTTATAACCAAGGGTTATACTTACTGTAAGTCAGAAGATGACACCTGAAGCAGCATAAAAACAGAACAGTACAGACAGGTGATATTTTATCTAGCATAAGGCCAACAAAGAAAAAAGTTATTCCTTCAAAGGCTTATAAACCTTCTTGGAAAAAAGTCATGTGACTGAAGTCTTTTGATCCAGTAGTAGGTACTCTAAAATCATATTTATTACCACATCAAAACATAGCATGAGATGGCTGAAGTCAGCACTTACCTCAGACAGTCTGAAGTGTTAAAAAGGGATCTAGTTGACTTTTCCACACATAGCAAGATAAGTCTGCCCTTTGACTGTGAAGAATTTTCTCACTGACCTCTTTATAAAAATAACCATCGATGTTAATCTATTAGATTATTTTATTAGAAACTTGATATTGTGTGCTGCAGTTTATCCCTGTGCTAAAGTACTAAACCTCTTCAGATGAATCTTTACCTATTGCCCTAAACAATGCAACTGAAGATTCTCAGGGGCCATTTGGGAGTTTTTGTCCTAACAGACTTTGTGACTTTAAATACACGGATTTTTAGAAGCATAAGGCATTCTCTGGATTCCCATCTTTCATTTTCTGCAGTGCATAAACTGCTAATATAAACTGCTAATATACTGGTACTCTGTGAACAGGAATCAGAAATTCATACTGTGCCTATTCTCTCAAGAAAAACAAACAAACAAACAAAACCAACTCACTCGCTCCAGCAAACAAATAAATAAAAAGCATAAAATCAAAAACTAAAACAAAAAAAAAGCCAAACCAACCAACTAATTATTTTTTATTATTATTGTTGGAGTGGCCCCTGCAGGACCAATGATTCACCAAGGCAAACAGGAAAAAAAAAAAGGTGTATTTTTAGTACAGAAAAAAAATCTTTTCCCAAATTGTGTTCAGTGTTCCTCTGGACAAAGTAAGGGTGGGCACAACCCTACATCCTTTCTTTTCTTGGGTAATCTCTTTCACAAAACTACAGACTAGCATGGTTATTTTAGCTGGAGCCAGAGGTGACTCCTTCCAGACCTCATTAGTGCCATTCACAGGCTGGACAGAGATGATCAATAGCAATACATAGTGCTTATTTCTCAAGCAGAAAATATAAAGATAACCCTTTTCTTCAAAAGGTGATTTATGACTACCTACACTCACTATCTCAGACAGCCTACCAGGGCATTTGTAATATGTTATGAAAGTTCTTTATTGACAGGATAATAAAAATTTTATTCTACATAAAGCACTTACCTGTTCTCTACTAAAGTAGAGAACAGTTCATGGGTCTCTCTCAACCTCACAGAATGTTTATCTACTGAGCTTTTTAGGCAAGCAAATATGATTAGTCCAGGTTACAACTGGAGAATGCATATACATCTCTGTTCCAACTGTTATCTCCTTACTATTTCCTTGTACTCCTACTGTCACCTCTGAATAAACTCCTTAATGCCAACATAGTATTAAGAAGCAAGCATTCTCTTTATTGCAGCACTGAATGCAGCTGAGATCGTTCCACCTAATGTGCACACCAAGAAATGAAAGAGTACTCCTTATATACATTCTTGAAAATGAGCTACCTGCCTACCTGTTACGTATGCAGTACAAAGTGATGTTTAACATGATTTAGGTGAAGAGTTGAGGAACATAGTCATATATGTTTATCATGTGCCCTTTTGGCTCATTATCATTTTTAGGAGTGTCAAAGGGGCATTAACTGTTATATTAGTTTCATGGTTAATGAAGCAATTATCTCCCTTTGGGCTCTGTGACCTTGACAAAACTGTTTTGAAGTTGTTTGTCTGCTCAGTCCTACAATTTATAACCAAAACATAATTGCCTTGCCGCCTTAAGTGTCCCTCTTTTGGACACTCCTCAGGCTGATTTCAAAGGTCTCCTGCTTGCAGGAGACTGCACAACAGATAAGTTGGTACTGACACTTTCAAATATTTTTAACCTTTTGCTTACAATTTTCTCATCACTCATCATCATCCAACTCAAAGTCCAAATTGTGCTTGTATGAAGTAGTAAATGGGGACAGGGATTTGAGATACTGTGTCCAGTTTTGGGCTTCTCTCTACAAGAAGGGCATTAAAGTGCTGGGGAGGTTCCAGAGGTGGGCTACAAAGCTAGGAAAGGATTTGGAGCATATCTCATATGAGGAATGGCTGAAGGATTTGAGGCTGTTTAGCCTGAGGAAAAGAAGGCTCAGGGGAGACTTTACCGCTCTCTACAACTACCAGAAAGGACGTTGGAGTGAGGCAGGGGTCAGTCTGTTCTCCCTAGTGACAAGCAATAGAACAAGAGGAAATGGCCTCAAGTTGCACCAGGGGAGGTTCAGGCTGGATATAAGGAGAAATTTCTTTCCTGAGAGGGTTGTCAGGCATTGGAACAGGCTGCCCAGGGAGGTGGTGGAGTCACCATCCCTGGAAATGTTTAAGAGACTAGTGCATGTTGCACTTAGGGAAATGGTCTAGTAGCTGATAGGGCTGACACAAAGACTGGACTCGATGATCATAGAATCAGAGAATCATAGAATGGTAGGTGTTGGAAGGGACCTTTAGAGATCACCTAGTCCACCCCCCCTGCAGAAGCAGATCCACCTAGATCAGGCTGCAGAGAAATGTGTCCAGGCAGGTCTTGAGGACCTCCAAGGAAGGAGACTCCATACCCTCCCTGGGTAGCCTGTGTCAGGGCTCCCTCACCTGAACAGTAAAATGATTTTTTCTTCTGTTTAAATGGAAGTTTTTGTGTTCCAGCTTCATCCCATTACCCCTTGTCCTGTTGCTAGATACTATAGAAAAAAGGGATGCCTCAACCTCCTGACAAACACCATTTAGATATTTGTAAGTATTAATGAGATTACCCCCTCAGTCTCCTCTAGGCTAAACAGTCCAAGTTTCCGCAATCTTTCCTTGTATGAAAATGTTCCAGTCCCCTGATCATCTTAATGTGTCTGCCCTGGACTCCCTCCAGAAGTTCTCTGTCCCTCTTGAGCTGAGAAGCCCAGAACTGGACACTGGACTCCAGATAAGGCCTCATAAGGGCAGAGTAGACAGGGAGCAGAACCTCCCTTGACTTACTGGCTACATTCTTCTTGATGCATCCCAGAATACCATTGGTCTTTTTTGGCCACGAGGGCATATTGCTGACTCATGATTAGTGTATTTTCAACCAGGACTCCCAATTCTCTCTCTGCAGAGCTGCTCTCCAGCAGGTCAACCTCCAAAGGTCTCCAAGCCAAAACAATTCTATGATTTTATGATTCTATGATTCTATGAAGGAGAAATCTCCAAAATCTGGTATCAGAACTAGAGTGAAATACATAGCCTTGACTCAAGTATCTAGACTCCCAGCTGTGATAGATTGATGTTAGAGAAGAAATTTGAACATTAATTTTGCACTTCGTACAGTAAACAAGAAGACATGCAGGAGAAGGATGAGTCAGACAAGTCATGGATATTTGACTTTAGCATTAATACGAACCACAGTGACATGATATTCCAAATAAGTTCATTTTATATTTAGAATATAAATAGATGAGTAACCATTTTGGAGAAGGAATAGATGGTCTTCTTAACTATTATTTCATTTATCTGAATGCTCACATAGTGTAAAGAAAACTTGAATCCATTGGTTTCCTCTAACCAATGTACAGCTGTAATTTTCCAGAAAATTACATATATCTGATAACTAGAGCAATCATTATGATGACTAGACACACATAAAGGTAGAGTAGAATAATAAGATGCCAATCCCCTACTTTCTTAATCCCTTTCAGACATTCTCAAGAACTAGGTGTCTACCTTTACAGATTGAGGTAATTCAATCCTAGAATACAAAACTTCAGAAACCAGACTATTTTCCAGATGGCATTCAGCCAAGAACTAGTAAAAAGGAAGCAGGCTGTGATAGGCAAATATATAATTTCTATAGAAATATAAGATTATGAGAAACATAAATGGACCTTGAAACAGAGGAGAAAGAAACTCTCACCACTGAGATAATAAATCTCTCACAATCACCTCAGTCTATTGACAACTCTTAGCACACACTCTAAGTTCTTATAGAGGGCTTCAGCCACCCTGATATTACTGGCAAAGCCACTCAGCCAAGCACATGCAGTCCAGAAGGAAGAGACTCAGTCAAGAGACTAGAAAAAGGCCTAGGTGCTTGGGAAAAGTATAAGAACATCACCAGTGTACATAGGGACAAAACCAGGAAGGCCAAGTCCATTTTTTAACTAAACCCAGCAACGGAAGTAAAGGAAAAAAAGAAGGGCTTTTTCAAATACGTCATTTGCAACAGGAGTATTAGGGAGAACATGAACCCGTTGATGAAAAAAGAGAGTGTCCTGAAGACAGAGGATGCAGAGAAGACAGAATTACTGAATGTCTTCTTTGCCTCAGTCTTCACTAACAAGGCTGGCCCTTGGGAAGCCCAATCTCTGGAGGATAGTAGAATAGTCTGAAGAATGGAAGACTTTCCCTTGGTGGATGAGGATGAGTTTAGAGACCTGTTGAGCAACCTTAAAATGCATAAATATATGGAACCTGATGGGATGCACTCACGAGTGCTGAGGGAGCTGGCTGGTGTTATTGTCAAGCCACTCTTCATAATTTTTGAACAATCATGGAGGACTGATGAGGTGCCTGAGGAGCAGAGGAAGGCCAATGTCACTACAGCCTTCAAAAGGACAAGGACAACCCAGAAAACTATAGGCCAGTCAGCCTGGAAAGGGGATGGAACAACTCATTCTAGAAAACTTCCAATGAAATATAGGTGCTTGAGGAATGCAGATATAGATACTTTTTTGTCTAACAGAAAAATGTTTTCACAAAATTCAGGATAAAAAAATAACCAAATCAATCTGGAAAATGATTACATTAGCAAGCAGAAAAAACAGAAGACGGTGATGAGTCTTCAACTGTACCAAGATAGTTTTGAGAGTCTGAGCCTCTCCGAGTACTAGGGTTTTATAGAGCACAGTAATAGCCTAAAAGTAGGTGCTTTTGGCATTTCTTTCAAATCAAAACCAAATAGTATTTGCTGGTGAAGTAAAATGCTAGGTGGAGCAGACGTTGTATTAGAGTTCTTTTCCCCTGCAGAAGCTGAAGAGTATTATTCTATTTTAGCTCATTGAAATGCTGACTTTATAAGTATTTTTACCTTATTGGATTCAAATCCAGTAACTCAAAAGCACCTTAGCCCCCAGCTTTGACTGTACTCTGGAAGAAGGACCAGGGCATTCTTTACACTTCCTTTGGAATTGATCCAAACCAATTTCAAAGAATGGCTTTTTTAGTGCTGTCTTTAAGGTTTGTTTATACCTTTTACCTTATAAAAGCACTGATAAAATATTAAAAATATGTGATGAAGTGGAACCTATTAGTCCTCAGATGAACTTACTGAACAATAATTAGACAGGACAGCCAGATGTACATAAATCACCTCTGTTTACAATGCATTCTTCTTTATTTTATACAAAAGGAGAAAAGATTTCTGGGGTTGTTTTTATGTTCACTTACTGGTACTGTTACTATAGAATAAAACATTTGGAGATGTGGAACATAAAGATTTGAACCCCTATTCACAGATATAAATTGAGATTATGTTTTTTATCTGATTGTAGAGCTATGGTAAAAAAGACCTCCACATCATTGCTTTGAAAATACATGTTTACACTTCATCCATAGGGAAAAACACCTTTTTATCCTTCTAGAAATAGAATATTTAGTTTAAAAGATTCTGGCAGAACATACTTTTGATACAGCCAAGTTACTCTCTATTTTCAAGAACAAATTATTTATATGTGTAGAAGCAGTATTTCTGGAACCTAAGCAACTTAATATAAATCTATAAGAACTTATGCACCTAACATATTTCAAGTCATCTACATAAAGACTCCTAACACAGTTTGAAATGCTTTGGTATCTTGAAATCAAGAAAGTTAACCTTAAGTGACCATGTGTAGATGTTTCTTTTTTCTTTTTTTCTTCCCAGAATTCCCATCTTCCCCTTTGCTCAGGCATCTTTATCCAGGTACAAAGACTCTCTGCAAGTAGGATGCATACAGTCTTAATTATGTATTGACTAACACACATAAATATAAATAGGATCTCATAAGCTCTGTTGCCATACTCTGGCATAATACTCTGTGTACTTTCATCAGACAGATAGACATCATGAGGATGGAAGAATCAAAGCCTCCTGGGAGCCATTCTCAGGGATGTGGAGCTACCACCTTCCTCTTGTTGATAGCTTCAGTGATTTGATCCCAAGCCAGTAACTTCTGACTGCCCAGTTCAGTGAGCTGCCACAATGACTGTTACTTGATGGTAAAAAGAAACCGGGCTACAGAATAGTTGACAATGTCTACCAATTACATTGATAGCTGCACAAATAAACACATCCCTGCTTCTCATATTGGAAGTGGTAGTATGTCCAGAGCTAAGAAGTAGTTCTTTGATAGGGCATGAATTGCAGAGCAATCAAAATTAGACAGTTAGACAGTAATTCCAGTGCTAGAGGTTTAGGCCAAAAGAGAAAGAGAAACAGGAAATACCGTATTTGTTATTAGAAACTATGTCCAGGGAGATGGTCGAGTCACCATTCCTAAAGATATTTAAAGACTAATAAATGAGGTGCTGAGGGATATGGTTTTAATTTAGTGACAGGCCTGGAAGTGTCAGGTTAGTGGTTGGATTCGATGATCTTAAAGGTCTTTTCCAATTGTAGTGATTCGGTGATTCTGTGACTGTGATTCTGTTTATATATGCATGATTAACGTGACTTCTTGCTCTGCTGGGAATTTGGCTCATGAGCTTTTCTTGGAGAGAAAAGTGTCATTGCTCCCAAAGGTGAGAGATCATCATCCTATATGTCTACTACTGTTTGTGAAGCCATATGTCACATGTGAGGATGCAGCAATGAATCTCTCATGGCTTTGCAAAGTATTTGCTAACAGACTGGACCAGCTCCCAGCTGAAACGCTCTGAAATGTTGTTTGTTAAAATAGAGTGAAGAACTCCTAATAGACTCAAAAAAGTATTCCTTGCCTTCACTACCTGTTGTTTACATTTGACTTTGATTTCTTCCAGTGTTCACAGTCCAAAGATAGATGAGCAGGGAGACACTAAGGTTGAGAGTGCTCCTCAATCCCTCCTGCAAAGCAAGTATAGCTACAGTCTATAAACCTTCTCTTTTCTTCCTATCTAATTTGTGTGGTAGTCGATTAATTTTTCCACCCTGACATACAGTTCAGTAAACCACACAGGCTCAGTGTATTTCTATCCCCAAAGCTGTCGCATTTAATGGGAAATAATTCAGTTCATTCCAGACAGCTACACCAAATGGAAGAAAACTAACCAACATGCTTGCCGCTCTGTTTTTCATCTCAGTGTATTGATTTTAAAGCTTGTACTGAATTCTTCCAAATTAACCTTTTATTTTCTTGAGTTATATAAATAAATAATGTGAAGAAAAGCAAGTGAAACTGAAGAAAGAAAAATCAACAATATTGTCTAGAGATCTTGAACACACCTCTGAACTTTCTTCAGGGAAAAACACTTCTGTGTCTCTCATCTCATTTTGCCCTTAGATGTGTCAGTTTTTCTGACTCCAATAATATTAACCTGATCAAAATTTAAGATAAATGGAGAGATCACATACATGATGCATAAAATAAAAATACAAGCACTAGTCTGCTGGAAAACTTTTTTTTTAAAATAATTCTCTAACATTCCTTAAGATGTTAATTTCAAATGAAAAACAGATAAAGAATTTATGAGCAAAACTCTAAACGTTGCCCCCTGTGTCCTCTGACATACTCTTAAATAACTGATTAGCAACACTTTTATCATGAAACAGTGATTGAAATGTAAACAATCTACTCAATATTGTATCCAAGTTGTGCTTCAAATTCTCACTATGAAAGAAGTGGATTTTATAATCAGAAATGTTCTGTGGCATGCCTGCTAGGAAAAAAAAAAAAATGTCCAATAATGTGGCAAAATTAGTCTAACCTCTTATATTTGACTCAGTGGTGGACCTGAAGTTTCTGCCATTTCTTACAGAACTCCAAAGTCCCTTATCTTGCCTCTTCCTATAAAAGAGCCACAGTGTCAGCTTTCAGCATCCTTTTTCTTTTTCTTTGAAGTGAATTTTGCTACTGCAGGGCAGTATGGTGCCTGACCTGAGATGGCCTGTATTGCCCTGTGAGAACACAGCTTAGTGGAGAAGACAGTAGACAGTTTAATAGCTGTCAGTGTATCAGCAGAAGATACAGGACTCTTTGAAAGGCAAACTCCCTCCCACACCATTCATCCTTGTTTTTCTTCACAAAGATATGGAGAAAAGCTGCAACCTGGGAGGGCAGAGAGAAAAGAACATTTGAAAGCTTGAAGTACTTAGTGATAATTTTAAGAGGGAACAAGAGTTCAAGAAGAAAATGGAGACAGAAAAAAAATGGGATCTACTTGATAGGCCAAAAATATCTCATATTTTATTATTGTTGGTCTGCAAATTACATCATTTTTCCCTATTAATTTGTATCATCTCTCAGTTTTGTCTTGTTCTTACATTTATTGCCCTGTAGAGTCTGCAGCACTTTGCAGAATAGGCTTGGGTACATATTATTTTACTCTTCAGCTAATATTCTGAAAATGTTTCAGCTTCTGGCTCCACTTCATGACTTAAAATCCCCATTTCCATTCTCATTTCTGACATCATTTCCAGACTTGCAACCTCATTTCTGTTTACATGGCTATACTCATTCATAAGTAAAATCATTACTTCTTGTGTTTGAAAATCCCTGTTCTTGGAACTACTGAAATAAAGGACAAGTAATAATGAGGTGATAAAAGGGAGTGAAATATCATTGAGAAAAGCAAGGTCATATCAGAATAAAGAGAAGGAAATGACCAAACACAAGATGCAAGGAAGATGCTCAAAAAGAAAAAATGAGATAGAAGTTATGTGGAGGAGGCTATATAAGATTTTAAAGCTAGTGCGCTGAAAATGTGTCTCATAATGTAAAATTGTTCTAATTAGCTTTTAAAATAAACAATTACATATCAGTACCCATTAATATAAAAATATTTTATATTATTCGCATAAAATAAATTACATTACTTTGAACTAGTTTGAACTGGAAATTGTTTTGTTCCATAAATAAAATGCCTGTAATAAATCTTAATTCTATATCACATCACTTTAAGAACAAATATTTTTAGTTTTATTCATCCTTTATTACATGACACATACTTTATCAACATTTATAGTGTTCCCAATTCTGATCAATGTCTAAAATCCCCTGCTAATGTGAGCCACTACTGATTGTCTCTGTGTTCTCAATCACCTTCAAATACTGTTAAATGATAATTACATATTAAAGAAAAAAGACAAAACACTCATCTCAGATTTCAGACCATTTATTTGTTAATGTCCAGAGTCACTTAAAATGTTACATTATTGCAAAAAAAAAAATGAAATATATCCAATGCAAAAGATCATTTCAGATATGTCAGGATTGAATTTGGTGATAAAAATTATGTTAGACTGATCATAGAAAAGAAATTCACACATTAACAATTTCTGCTATTATGAGATTTAATTGGCTTCTTAGCAACACATATATTATTTTAAACTGGTAGATGGTGGCTATACAGCAAAAAGTAATAATAAAGAATAATTAAAATAGTATTCCTTCCCCCTATCTATTCTGGTGACACAGCCAATAACAACTGAAAGCAAGAGGTCTTTAAAATAATATCTATGCAGTTAAGACACTGTTTCACTCTAATAAAATGCAAATCTACTGAAAGAGTCTTCAATTTCCTCAGATATTTTGAAAGAAGTAGCTCCTCAGCATCTTAATCTGCACCCTGTGAAAATGTATGCTGGTTTCTTTGTCTTGTTTGTATGCATTTCAGGCTGGAGAATATGTTAGTTCTAAAAGCTCATGTTCAGTACCTTAGATTGACTTTCTCTCAGAACCTGAATGTTGAACGAACATGAAAGGTCCATGAAAGGGATTTTATCAATGATGTGTAGTAGGATTTCTAAATGAGCTATGGTGACGTGTTCTCCTGGCAGTACTAAATAACCTTCTAAAAGTATGTGTGGGTGAGTTTTTAAACCTCTGCTTTTTTTTTTGCAAAGAAACAGCTAGCTAAGGCTTTAGAACAAAATGCTAACTGAAGGAAATCTTGCATCTTCTGAAGCTAGTTAAGCTTGTGTGATCACTCACTAAGTAGCCATATATTTTATTTAAGGAAGACAGAAGCAAAACAACAGGGGAGCAAAGCTGGTACTATGAATAAATCTATCATTCCTGCAAGCAGTTGCAAGAAAATGATATTCCATCCTCTGCTAATTCTATCACCAACTACCAGCTAGCTCATGACTCTGGTCCTATCTTCTGTTTAACAGCCTTTGAAAGGAAGTCTGACTGGCCCTGTTGTGCGCTGACCCGCAGAGTTAGATCCTAAATGCTAAGACTGTTAGACAGAAAGCAAAGGCTGAGATAATACACAAAGTCAATGAATTTTGTTTCTGCTGAGAAAAGCCGATCCTATTATACATGCTGCTTCAGTTAGCAAAGCAACTGAGATTGTGTTACAAGCCCTGTCCAGTCTGCAAATAAGACTTCTCAGATTAAGAGGTAAAAAGTATGTTGTCCAAGCAAAGGATGATAAATAAGAATTCTAGTCACAGTATTGCAATAAGTATGATTTACAACATTATATGCAACTTGCTTCATCTTCAGGTATTCAGATACTAGATAATTAATTCTCCTGGCAATCTTTTTGACTAGGCAAACAGCTCCATGCTACATATGGGGAAACTGGAGGACATAGGAATGTGGAATAATCAGCTAGGAACAAGTGATTGAGATTTTGTAGTTTGAGAAGTTACTGATCCCCTCATCTCAGAAGAGACAATTTTCTCATTTTTTACTCATTCATTACAAGTCATACAGTTTAGCTCCAACTGTTACAAAGTTAAGATGATATACTGCTAAATATGGTGGATTATTCACAATGCCAATGAGTACATGGTTGCTGAGGGACCCTAACTTCCTGAAATAGTCTTAACCTGATCTTTTAAACTGATTGTGCATAACCTATATTAGATTTTAGTGGTAAAAATAATATTTAATTTCTGCTATCATCCCCCTTCCTTATTAGACCATTTAAAACACAAATGTAAGTTTAGAAATAAAAATGTAAATATATATATATATATGCACATACATAATCTGAATACAAAATAAACCAATTCAGAGCTAAAAGATGTTAAATTACATGCATGGCATATACTAGGAAAGGTTCCAGAAAAGCTTATGAGTTACGCAAGGGTATGGAGTATTCAGTATGAAATTAAGAATCACCTATAATTTCCAGCACATAATGTGTACCTTCACATGTAGAAAACCCCCCAAAGATGCACTGTGCCTTGCAGTCTAGCTCATATAAAGCCAAATGTTTAATTTTGAGTTCAGAACTTTTCATTTAAAACTAAGAACATGTTCAAGTACTTTCCTATCCAGAGCTGAAATACAATGTCTTTGTTATTATTTCAGTCTACAAGTGAGAAATCTCAGAGACTAATAATCTCTCCTGTTTTCTTACTATGCATTTCAAAATAAGGTTAAAGACTGGTTCAGTGTCTCAGTATAACAATGGCACTTTGGATATTACTTTGGGAAGTGGTGTTAATCGTATGTACTTATGTTATGATCAGAATCATTACTGATCTATATAACATCTCAGCATTGTGTTATTGATGACCGTTCTATGGCAGACAAATTGTTTTGGAATCGGCGCAATGAGAAGCTTGGCATTCCTTGATATTTTACCTAAGACAGACCATATTACTCGTCTGTTTTAAGAACATTCTCATTCACGATAACCTCAA
This sequence comes from Colius striatus, assembly GCF_028858725.1. Taxonomy (NCBI): domain Eukaryota; kingdom Metazoa; phylum Chordata; class Aves; order Coliiformes; family Coliidae; genus Colius; species Colius striatus. The sequence continues at coordinate 18,020,649 of NC_084760.1, read as the reverse complement.
AAATATTCTTCATGATATGTCCTCTGAATCAGCTGATCAAAAGAAACCTACCACATTTAGCCTTCACTTTTGGCTACACTTCAGCTACAACTTAAGTATTCTTTATCCAACCCACAGGAATAATTTCAGTCTCAATTAATTGATTCTAGTATGTGACTTTGAGAACACTGGAAACTAATACTCTACAGATGAAGAAATAAATAACTAATTTTTCATATCAGATTTATATACAAATTAATTTTGTGTAAATATATAGTTTGGATACATATATCGAGACTCTTGAAAGTAATATATCTGAAAACACAAATTATGTGTTGCAGTATGTGTTCACTTATTTTTTTATTTATATATTAAAACTGACACCAACAAAAAAGGTAAAACCCCCAAAACTGTTCAGTTACTTGACAAAGAAAAAACTGCACTAATAAGAGCAGAATATGCAGTCTAATTTTTTCCTACATATAGAAATGGACTTTGGACACTATAATATTTGAGTGCTTTATACTAAGAAATTAATACTTTCTCATTTTTTTTTCTTTGAGGAAAGAACACCTCATTCCCATTATTGTAGACATGAGAGACCAATGCTCTGAAAAAAAACCATCTAAATCTAGCCAAAGAAAAAATAAAGTTGACTACATTTGACTATTCAGATATGCAAAGAATGGATGCTGAAGAATTTTACTGAATCAGAAGCTAAATGATTTAATGACACAAAATTTATGTGTCATAAAACCTATTAACTTTAGATACTTCTGTGATCCTTCACTGTTTTATCTAAGCACCTCACAAAACTTAATCACTTTAATGTCCACTCAGATTTGAGAAATTCCAGCCAAATTCACTCAACACTGTGTTTAGAAGGAAGCGTTTCAATGGAGCTACATTATTCCAATGTTCAGTCATTTCTGCTGTACCTATTTCAGTATTTGTCAATTGTACTCACTGTCATATGTGAACCACAAATTTAACTTTGCACTAGTGACTTTGCCATCCATTACCAGGAAAAAAAAAACCCTACAGTTATTCTATTTTTACTGCTAAAGTCTTCTCATCTCTTCCTATCTACCTATAGGTTTAGACCTCTTTAATAAATACAACTATAATGCTTTTTGATATTTTACTTAATACTGTCTGTCAGGTTTGGTGACTCAGTGATATTTTTTGCTCTTCATGGACAAATAACAGTGTAAGTTGTTTAGTGTTATCCTGTATCACCACTATTTTATTAAATAAAATTATCTGAAGTGGTTGTCAATGTTCTGATGCCTAGACAACTACCATTTCAGCTTTACATAATCTTCTTCTATGAATATGTGAAAGACTCATTAAATTACAAATTTGTCGAAGACTTCCAACACATTCCAGGCACTGGAAAATATAAAAAGTTTATGCAGTAATTATAGGTTCTCCAACCTCTGGAACAGGAAGTTCTGATTCTCTTTTCACTTATGCTGATGTATTTAAGAAATAGATTAATTTTAACAGAATTTAATTAAGCAGAAATAAAAAAGCGAGACTTCAATGCAAGTTTTCAATTTCCTTCTCTAGATTACATTCTTTGCCTTTGACTTAAAGACATGTAACATAGTTTGCAATGTATCAATTCCAAAGACCTAGGGCTTCCTGCAAACCAAACATTCAATTTTATTATTAATTTTGAAATTTATTTTCATTCCACCTCAGAAAAAAGTGGATTCCTTTTGGAATTTTCTAAAAAGAAGGCAGAGAGAGCGTAAAATGGATATGTACAAAGCAGCTCAGCAAACAACGTATTCTGAGGTAATAAGGAGCTTTTTGCTAAAAACTCCTCTTCTGAAGTAAGCAGTATGACTATATTATCAGATTGTTGAATGATTCCTTTGTGTCTCCATGAACATTTTAACTCTGGACCTGTAGCTGGTTTTGATTCTTTGCCATTTGATATATTTGTCAGAAGTCTCAGTAAGGTTTCAAACTCTTCAAACTTCCTTCATAGGTAAAAGAATTTAACCACATTACAAAAGTCTTTAAGTATGAAGATGATTTGTTTCTTAAATATTAGGTGTCTATAGAAAGATAAGAAGGTAATTGGGTTTTAAAAAAATATTATTATCATATTTACGGACTATAGTGTCAGATTTATATTCACAGCTTTTTTTCCCCCCTCTTTTACAGCTGCATACTTTGAACTTTTGTTGCAGTTCACTGTGTTTTTTTCTGCAAATGTATTCATTTGTTGTTTAGAAACATTTTCCTGCAGCAAAATAATATTCTATTGCTTCAGTTCATGAATGAGATTCTATCAGTGATGTTAAAAGGCCTGAAAACTAATTTCATGGGGAAATGCATGCTATTCAGATATGTCTCCTTTATAAAAGCTTTGTAGCTAAGCATATCTAGAAGAGTTATCCCTTGTGTCAGTGCAAGGCCAGTATGCAGTGTTTAGATGTGCTGCTCCGGTTCTTATGTGATAGAATTGGGCTGGTTTGTTTCAGACAGTCAAAAGATGTTCCAGGCCAGAAAGAAGAAATTCAGAAGACATGTAGCTACTGTCTATTTGGTTGGCCATTTCAGAATTGTAGCAATCAAGTACAAAAACATTTTGAAACTGTCTCAAGCTCATTTTAGAATACCAATACTTAGGATTGAGCAGTTCATTTCAACGAACTTAAAACCTTAAAAAATTTTCTTTCTTTTATGGCTATACAAGAGAAAGTCTCCGTAAATGGAGGAAGACACAGTATGTCACATCTAACAGTGACTCAGTGCTACTTATTAAACAAGCATTCCATATGTACAAATTTATTTCTCAAATGACATTTAAGGTATTTAGAATATGATACAGTCCAATGATTCCTTCTTCTGAGTGGACACTGTTCATTTGTGAAGAGGTTGGCTTTTGGTATCACAAATGTGTAACATCTTTGAGGACTTGCTTGTACTTATAAGAAATTAAACAATTATAAATTAGTTTTCTATTTTCTGATTTTTTTTCCTGAATGATCACACCAGCTTTGTCTATGGCTGCCTTAAAAGTTTGCCAAGAAGTAAAACTTCTAACCCTAATGCATAAACATTTCCCTTTTGCATGTCATTTACCATCTGATGCAGCAAGACCAGAAAAGCCAGAACACAGAGAAAATTGAAAGAGAAACATTTTTTCAATGTTTTTGCTACAGTTTTTAATTCATGCTTAAGTGAAAGTGACACTGGGCTCCAATGAGATACCACGGTTATTCAATTTAGTAGAAACAACCATTACATTGTCATTTTAAAGAAGGTTGAAAGTCTAAACTGAAAGATTAATATGTCTGATTCTTTATGTAAAGAAAATGATGGCCTAATGATAGTTTCACTCCCACTCCAAATCATATCATCTGAATAGTACATGTTGTATCTCCTAGACTCAGACTATAGGTCTCCGTAACACAGCTTTTAAAACTTTGACTTCAGAGGCATGAAATCACCATGGCAGGGGAGAAGTTTAAACCAATATACACTGAGATATGTGATGCTGTGCTATAGTCCTAGTCAGGGTAAATTCAGTGATTCAGTAAAGCATCCAGAAAAATACCAGTCAAATCTATAATTGTAATTACAGAACAGTAAATATAGTGAGAAACATAGTGAATGGAAAGTGGAATTATGTATCTGCATGATGATTTAAATATAATTTAAAAAAATCCCAGAAAACTGAATGTTTATTTTTAATATGATTCTCCTTTACTGACAGTTTGACATCAACTTACAAGTCATAAAATTACCCAACCCAAACTCTCTGTTGCACAGTCAACTTTGAATCAAACACTAATACAAGAAAGTTAATATCTTATATACTCTTTTACCCACCTTTATAGATTTATCAGCTAGTTTAGACAAAAAGGCTTAGAGTCTGAGCTACTTTTTGATAAAAAAATGAACATAACGTTTGAAGGGAGGGGACAAGTGTTGGCAGCATGATCTAAAAGGCAGAATTTGTATATTATATCTAGTTCATATAGTTACAGATCATTTGAAATATACTTTTTTAAATAAAGTGTTAGGATACTTCTCAATCCTTCCATCTAAGATGACTTCTAGGAAAATATGAAAACATGAAAGAAAACTACTGAAACAAATCTATTGAATCAAAAAATCTGGAAAAGAGCAGTATTTAAAAGGCAATCAGATCAAAGCAAAAATACTCCTGTTATGCTAATTTTTATTTGATTTTGGGAGAACATATGTAATCCGGGGTATTTTTCAACTTCATAAACTTCTTCCATTCATTTAGAAATGAAAACAAAACTAAATGAAAAAAAACAAACCAAAAAAGTTAAAGATACCCTAATAAGAATCCTGGTGTTAAGAATAGATATTTACAATAAAAAAAAAAATTAAAACCCTTCCTGTTTTCCAACAGTAGAGACTGAATGTTACGTATGTTCTGTGCATCTCCACGGCTTCAATTGGACATGGCAGACATAATTGATCTACTTTCCAATCATCTGCATCCACAACCATGTGCAATTCAAAGAGTCCAGAGATACTTTCCTGCCATGCACCACAACCACAGTGGTGATCACATCCCTTCACTTCCTCTTTTGCACTTTTACTACACTAATATGGCATTAAGCCATCAGACAGAACCACACTATATGAACTGAAAGACATCTGACAACCAGTTCATACACACATACCAATATTACTGTCAGTGATCCTTCAGATAAATGTTTTGGCAGTTATGGTAAATATTGAGCATCTCATTCCTGAGGATAAATATCTGGATTGCTCTATATACATTTCTTCTAATAGTTCTAATAGTTCACAAGTCACTAATGAATCAGGAAGTTCATGGTTGTCAGTAGGTTATCTAAAACTTGAAAATTTGTCTCTTATCTAAATAAATATATGGAAATTAAGCTATACTTGTCTGTATCGAATTTTATAGATCTATCTTTTTATATGCAAACATATATCTCTGGAATAACTTAGGAGAGATCTCACTTGCTTATTCAACTTCAAATGAACAGAGGTTTTCTGAAAGTGTGCTTTGACCCATAAAGATAATTTTCTTCTGGTGTAAGTACCTGAAAGAGCTGCACCAGATAAAGACCTTTTAAGATTGTTATTTTATAACAGAAAAACTCTCTGAACAATTATTTACTTTGTGTAGTCATTGAGAATGCTAATCAAATAACAAATGATTAAAAAAATCTTTTCACATCATGCAACTTGTAGAAGTTGTTTTAGCAGAAGATCATCATTGGCATTGTAACTTCTACTGTCATAAAAGACAAGGGCTCTTAATGATAAAATTATATCTGTGCAAGCAGCCTTTTTCTGATATTAACCTACTCTTAGAGCTCAGCTTTTAGAATACCTGCACATGCAAGTAATATTATTCTAGTGTTTGTAATGCTGAACTCGACATGTCTGATGACACATTATTTTTTTTTTAAGTGAAAATTTGTTGGAAGCAAGGTTCAGTGATTTTTTAATTATATCAGTATCTTAACTTGGGGAAAAGGGTGAAAAGTAAATTAAATTCTAATAAGTAATTTTATCACTTGACACAAGTCATATATTTCAGTAAAATATTTCCTCAGGTACAAATCAAAGAAACAAACAGAACTAGATGAAACAGACAGATACAGGTCTTTCTGAAGTTAATATGTAGGGTATTTTAAATAAATGAACTACATATTATTCCTGAGACTTTGAGGTATCTGACCCCCAAAGTGATCACATAGATGATAGTACCCTGTTAAAATTTTAAGTACTGAGGTCTATCATTACAATTATAATCAAGTAGCATTTTTAATATGCTCTAGCAAGTCAGTGTGCTGAGAGGCTGCTTGAAAGCCATAACAACGAGAAAGTTAGAAGTGACAATGATTTCCATATTTCTACAAGTAAACACTGGGAATAATTACAAAAGTGGTTTTACATTCTGATTGATCATTTCACCTTATCGAGAATACATTTTTCATTAATAAATGTGGACTTCTTTTGCATTTTCTTTGTATAAAATAGTATTTCTCGATGAATAATTTTACCAACCTGTTTTAGTTGATCTTCTTTTTCATTTTCTTTTAATGTAGACTTTGGCAATGTAGATCCTAATTTATATTGCATCATATCTAATTTATGTTTCAAAACTGTGAAGGACATTGATTTGTAATAGCATGTTACTTATTAAGTGACGTTTTGTGAGTATTCTTAGAAAAAAATATAATGGGAAAAGATACTTCACAATGTCTCTATGTCCAACATAAACCTATAAAATAGTACAATGACAGACCAAATTACTATTCTCCTTTGCTCATCCTCTTTGTCCTTTTGTAATGCAGAAGCTTCCCAATTCTTTTAACAAATTAACATGCCAGCTGTATTATCTTATGTAAATATAGTAGAAAAAAGGAGAAGAAAAATAATTAATATGTATGAGCTTGTAGAAGGAGGGAATTATTATAACAAAACTATGTGAATTGGAATTTTCTGTGAACTTATATGAAGTGACATGGAGATAAGGCCAGAAAACCTAACCTCTTAACCTCTGGTGCTTGGAGATTAATGTGAAACAAGTGTTACATCTCTGTAGATATGTGGACATCTGCTCTCTGCATACCCTATTTGTCTCCCAGTCTCTGAAAGGATGGTTGGCTCTGTGGTTACAGTGCAGTGATTTCCAGTCCATATGATATTCAACAGGCAAGAATTCAAAATCACCTCATTTGACTCTGGTGTTCTGACTGTATTGCATTGCCATTGCCCAGGAACTGCAGGCACAACAGAAATGTTTTAAATCCTTAATACTTGCAGTGGGCTAGAGTCCCAAGTGTTACATAACTGAGATATTCCTGAGAAAAGGGGGGAAGAAACTACATTAGTTTACCTTGTTAAAATCATCAACAAAAAGTGAATGCTGCAAGAAGAGAAAAAAAAACATGAAAAACAACATTAGTTGATGTGTCTGGCAAAACCAACTAAAATGTAGAACTATTCCAAAACAAATATACAACACACAGCATTTTCTTATTCAGGAAAAAAAAAAAAATCAATACATGTAGTTTTAAGAACAAACTGAATCAGTTCATCAATGGTGTCCAATGTGAACAGGTTAGATAAGTCCCTGAAATTGTTTTCACCTCTGGTTGATTTGAAGTCCTGAACTGAAATTTCAAGTATTTGATATGTTCTGGACTTAAAGCAAAAACAGTACTACAGATGTTAACATATCAGTTAGTCATGTGTTGAGGTGTTTTATTGGATCAAAACATTGTAATCTGCAGCTCATTTGAGACAATTGACCAGTTTCCTTTGAAGCACATTCAACAGTATTATTCACTAATAGATTTTTTTTTTTCTGTAAAAGCTAGCAAAACAAACCTTCCTTTTTAAATTATCATAAAAACAAGCTATTTTCTGTTTGTCTGAGTGTTCAGTTGCTCACTGCAGTTATGCTTCCCAGGCAGAGCAACCAGGATACATTTAGTATCCTGACTTTCTCATAAGGATCCATTTAGGTATGCAGAATTTCAAATTGACTGTAGTTTTTTCCACATAAGATCTCTGTTTCACATGCTAGTTTTGTGTGCTGGAACCCTCCAGATAGACCCTTATCTGTAAGGATGCTGGTGTCATAAGACTATTTTCTTCTTTAAACAAGGGGAGAAGATATCTTTTCTGAGGATAATTCAGAATGGTTGATTTAGACACCTCCTCTGAATCACTCTTCCAAGGACCTATTCTTGTCCATGGATTACTGAGGAAGCCAAGGGAAATTAGACTCATGAGGCCAGTTAGTCTTTATGATTGCTGCCTGAAGCCTTATATTTTACCTATATATCATGAATCACAGCTGAGCTAGTGTTGCCAGGTGATAAGACTTGGGCCATTAGTTCAGAAGACAGTAAACCACTTGTACTTCAGATCATTTCTCTGTACCATTTTATGAATGACTACTAAATAAACAAATACACATTTTTGTTACTAAAATACATATCTCTTGTATTACAGTTTACTCAGAAATTATAGTAATATACATTCTGTGTCCTATATTTGCAGTCTTGCATATCCATTGTATGCTAACAATGTAAATCTACTGTAAACTTACAATTTTAGATTACAGCCTCAAACAGGAAGGCAGTAGAATTTTTTATTTTTTAAAAGGCCTGAAGATTTGGACCACAGTCAAAAGCTCCAAGTGGCTTATCATCTTCAGAATGTGAGAAGAAATAGTTTGCAACAATGACAAGGAAAATTGTGAGTCTGGAATAAGCAGTACTATAGTAGGAGCATTTCAGTTATTCTGTTATTTTAAACCTAGATAGATTATGAAAGTTACACATGTATTATAAATATAGCATTTTCCTCAACTTCATCCTTAAACAAGGACAAAAAAACCCTCTCATTTGGAAGGGACAATTCATGGTTATTAAACCCATTTTTGAAACACTCTTCCTTAAAAATATGATTACTGATGAAGTCCATGGATGATAATTATATGTGAATTATATGTGCAGCAATTTATATTTTCAAATAGGTATTTCATATGGATCCAATGAAAAAGATTCATATCCACGTGCTTTTGAATGTAATTAGACTACACTCTCCAATTCAAAATCAGTATACTATATATAAAGTCTAATTTATATACAAAATAATCTGCCTTCTATCAGTTAGAAAAGTCAACAGTGGAAAACTCCCTTCTCATGTGTATAAAGCATGATTCATAGACCTAGGGAAATAAACTTAAGATCTTAGTAGAATACTGCCAACCTACAGAACTAATGGGAGGAAAACCAAAAAAAGCAAAACCAACCAAGCAAACAAACCCCTCTTTGGTTTTTACAAACTGTTGAAAAATGTAGTTCATGCCATACTATTGATAGAATGTCTTTAATTTTAGATGTGTAACAATAAGCAACAAATGTGAAAAGTATTTCTCCTATTTGGATAGCTGTAGGTTTGATTTGGATAGCTACTGATACACATCAAAAACTATTGTCAACCTGGGTCATTCTTCCCAGCCAGCTGATCTTTTATCCACGTAAATTCAATAAATAAGGACTAGTACAGACTATTGGTTATGGTGATAATTTCTAATGGACTGTAGTTGCAACATGTTTCAGAAATACATACATCATTCACCACTAGAAATACATATTATTTTTTCCACAGAGCAGTGTCCTTTAATGAGAATGGCCACATTCACCTTGATCTCCCTTTACGTGATACATCACACTGCTACAATATTAATTTGCTACCAGAAGTTATCACCATATTGAAAAAAGAAGTCTGAAAATTCTTAAAAAAAATTGTATTCCAACAAGCAGGAAAGATCAAATGTCATAGTTCCTCCTTTGCAGATGACAGGTTCATGAAAAGGAATACTGTTATGTCTTATTTTTATGCAAACCAAGTACAGAAAATATCACGCTCTGAACAAACGGAATTAATAGGAGCAAACTGGCTAGAATTACATTTGCAAAGCTTCCAGCTAAAGTGTTTTCATTGTCACATTGATTAATGTCCAACATTTGTGCCAAACAGGCTCTAAAACTGTCTTTTGTTCAAGTCCAGTTAGTATGTTGATGTTCAGGATAAGAAAATCAGTGTAATCTTATTCCCTGCAGAATGCATTTATCCATGGTCACTTGGATTGGAGTTTAGTAATCCACAGACTCTAGAAGTTGATGTCAATGTTCCATATCACACTTCCACCTGGAACTTCACAAGTGGGAGTAGTAAAAATATTTTTTCTTCAACATGGTCTGGTAGCTTGACCTTTATTTAAGATCAAATTTATATGAATGACCTTAGAATTACGGAATTTCTCTTCATCCCCATAGCTTCTGGGGATATTTTAAAATCTAAGTAATTCATGCTATATTTCAATTATTTTTACATAGTTTGAAACTCAGTAGGAAAATTGATTTACATAATGTAGGAAAGAAGTAAACAAATTACTTGAAGGAATTACAATGCTAAGAGTTTTCAATCACAAACTATTGAGATCGTGACTAAATTTAACCATCATCTGTTTAGTATGTAGTTCAGTAAGTTACACAACTGCTTTATCTTCCATAAGTTTGTAAATTCCACCTGTGCATATAAACAAAAAGTTTGTCTGTAGGAAAAAATATAATTTAAAATAAGAGAATGGGTTTGCTTTTAAGTCCTCCTTTGCCAATTAAGACAGAGTTTTCCTAGGATCTACTAAATACTTGAAGATCTGTTTATTTACATTGGAATCTTTGTTGGGGTCATCTCCCTTATGGTTAAAGGCTGAGGGAGCTGGGGCTCTTTAGCTTGGAGGAGATCTCATTAATGGTTACAAATATGTAAAAGACAAGTGTCAGGAGGATGGAGCCAGGTTGTTCTCAATGATGGTCAATGATAGGACAAGGGGCAATGGGTATAAACTGGAACATAAGAGGTTCCAAAGAAAAACAAGGAAGAATTTTTTCAGTGTGAGAGTGATGGAGCAGTGGAATGGGCTGCCCAGTTGCATTGTGGAGTCTCTTTCTCTGGAGACATTCAAAACCCACTTGGACAAGTTTCTGTGTGACCTACTCTGGGTGGTCCTTCTCCGGCAGGGGGGTTGGACTAGACGATCTTTATAAGTCCCTTCCAAACCTTAAAATTCTGTGATTCTGTGATAAATATCAATGCTGAAACCTGCTGAGTCATCTTGTATGTTTGCATTTGGATTTCTGCAGAACTGAATCCTGCAAAAATTTCTAACTTTAACAGAAGTGGTCACACTGATGTCAATGGGCCCATTCACTCAGAAAGCCAAGCATGTGCATAAACATCTGGAGATTCAAAGCTGTAAAAGGTCAAGGTTTAGGCCCATCAGGGAACAAAGGCCACAATTAGCCTCGAGTACCGAAGAGGCTGAGGATTGCTCGAGGGCAGGGAGGGCTTAATTGCCCTCAGAGCCCTGATCCCGGGGTTTTTACCTTGCCCCCCCCCGAACGGTTCGGGGGGGCAGGCAGTGGGGGGGTTCAGTTAGTCGGTTTCCGAGAGCTTCTGCCGTTTGTCCCTCCTCAGGATGGGTGAACTCCACGCCAGTCCTCCCTGCAAGTCCGTGGGGTAACTCACAAGCATGGCAGATCTGCACGGGCTGCTCTGCGGCGCGCAGGCTCTCCAACACGGCCTGGGCCATGGCCATCTCCCCGCACAGTCCCCCGCCCGTCCGGGCTCACCCACACGGAGCTGTTGGTGGCTCTCAGTCTTGCCACGAATCTCCATAGGTTTCAGGGGCACAGCTTGTATTCTCGCCACGGCTTGCAGAGGGGTCTCCGGTCTACTGCTTCTCGTTCCTTCCTCCTTCTCTGGCTGAAGGGTCCGCGTGGTGGCCTCCATCTTGTATCACTCTCCACCTCCCGACTCGCATTTCAAATTCCCGTCCCTTAAATAGTGATCGCAGAGGCGCCAGATTGGCCCAGCCGGGCCGGAGGTGGGTCTGAACCTAGGAGCCGGGGGAGGGTCTTCACTGCAACCCGCTCCCCCTGTTACCAAGCCAAAAGCTGCTCCTTGCTAAACCAGGACAACTCAGAAAGCCAAGCATGTGCATAAACATCTGGAGATTCAAAGCTGTAAAAGGTCAAAATCAGTCCCTCAAACTTGAAATTTTACTTGCAAAAGGAAAACACTCAGTTCAGTCATATCTTCTTTGCTTAAATTTTCGTTGGTAACATACAAAAACATTAAAAAATATTTCATTTTATTTATTTAGAATTTTTTTGAGACCCTGTTTTTCATGTGACATAAAGTCAAATCTCAAGGGGGGAATGTTAAACCAACACAGGCATTTTAATTAATTTAATTAAATTCCTAACATTGCAGGGTATCAGGGTCATTAATTTCACATAACCAATTCTGGAGTGGTTACACCTGTAAAATTAATTATTGTTATTGCCTTCTTAAATATTTTCAACTATACTATTGTCTATGGGCAGTATCATTAGATTCTCTCATCATTCTATATCAATAACTGACCACTTGTAGGTGTACACCCAAGAACTCTGGCATCTCCTGTGCCCATCTATGTACTCTCAGTGCCTCTGCAGTTTTACATACCAGCTCCTCTGCTACGGTCTTGAGATGATTCACTTTCACAGACTTTCTGAACTTGGAGCCTTTGACTCAGTTTTCATTCTACACTCTAGAGTTTCTAAACTTACTTGTTGGCAGATCTGTAGTTCTTCCTCAACTACTTGTTATCGATTTACAATTACAGAAATATTAATGGCAATTATCAAAGTTGTTCGCTTAAGTTGATTCTCTTCAAGTTAAAACCCCTCTTATTAAAACATTGAACTCACAGTACCAAAGAAAGAATTTATAATAATCCTATAGGAGTGAACAGTAAACAATGAATAGTGAAGCAATTGACACTTGTAATGTTATACAACTACTATCTAAAAATTGCTGTTTCTCCACTCTCAAATGATTATACTTAATGCTCATTTCCACATAATGAAACATTACAAGTTAATAACACTTAAAGCTCAATCTTTTAACATTATAGTTAGAAGCATCTCTGAAAGAAAAAAAAACTGAAAGAAAAGAATCATTAAGTAGCTTCTTTTTCACTTTTGTGTAAGACTAACCCAAAGCACTCATAATAGAAATTTCTGCTACCTGACCAGTCTAAGATATATAATTATGTGCAATATAATCACCTGACTAAATTGACAGATTTTGTTTCATTTCTTCCATTCTACATCACCTGTTTTGTGAAGCAAGTGTCCATAAACTGCATGAGCTGTTGATTCCACTTTAAAAATGTGATCCAGTCCTTCCAAGGTTAGCAAGACTTATGGATATTCACTGCATAGTTCTTGCTTTCTACAACATGCAGTAACCTGAAGGTCAATTATTTCCTGTGTTTCATTTTGTAGGACCACTATATAATGTATATTAGAAAATACAACCCGCTTGTTATAAATCTAGTACTACTCCCACTGAACTGGCTAAGCATTTACCAATCAACTCCAGTGGGAGTTCAATGGGACTCTTAAAATAATTTCTATTCTATTTTCTTAATGTTTTTGCCCTCTGCTTAGGTCAGATCATCCTCCCTGCATAATGAGTAACTGAAATACTTACAAAAGTGTAGGAGGGACATTACTGATATTGCATAATTTAAATATCACAGTCCTCTAGTCTTACATTAAAACTTAAGACAATGTCAAGTACTTCTTGAAAATAAATAATTGTCATTCTTTTTTGTCTGAAGACAAAAAGTTAACAGCAAATATTTTATCCTTTTCCTTTCTTGTTGCTTTAATGTTTTGTAAAGATTTGGAGTTTTCTTTTGAGTTTCAAAGGAGTTAAAAACCTTTGCAATTTTTTCTGTTCACATGAATCACTGTTAATTACAATACTGATGTAGAGAATACACTGGTTATCATTATCCTTAGTCCATTTACACCGAATCTGGTTTCAGGAACAGCATGGAAAGAAATAACTTTTCCACTCTTACTATCTACTAAAGTTATGATGTGCTTTATTCTCATTTTAGTTCTGCAGGAGTAGCCAGTGCAATTTTCTTCTGTTTTCAGAATTACATAAAAACATGTTTGTACATTTTCCTCCAGTTACAAATAAGAAAGGAGTCTGGGAAATGGCTTGAGACCATTATGCCTCCTCCAGGCTGACCTATACACGGAGTGGTGATTAGTACAGGCCCAAGTGGTGAGCTAGACGCAGCTGCCCTGTTTTGAAGTACTTATTCGACTCATATAGTGTTGTGCCACTTGGTCTCACCATCAGTGAGCTGTACCTGACCAAGTTTATGTAGTAATTCAAATGTGTCCTTTAGCAAAACTTTTAAATAGGAGACAAGAAGCAACCCAAAAAAAAGGTAACAAATTCCAAAAGACTTCCCTCCCAAAAAAAGACTCCTAAACAAAGAAAGATGTTTCCAAGTCTAAAACCCTGATCACTCATTTTTTCTTTTTTGTGACAGTAGTTCTGAAATAAGCTGTCTTGGTCACTGAAGATGCCATGTATCAGACACAACACCTTCAGAGTGTTTTCTTTTTAGTTTATTTAAGAATTATAGGAATAAAGAGCTTGGCCATTGCCTTTTGAAGTGTCTGGGGAAAATTAATCGTATCCCAAACAAACCCAGGATACTCGTAGGATTCATTGTACTTAAGATCTGCAGTGCAGCTGTCACATTTGAGCATTGGTTCTCGACTCCATTTATAGTAAGAAAAAGAGGAATACTTTGTGGAATGAGCCATTTAATGACTAGATTTGGATGTGTTGAAAGGTACCATAGAAATTCTACTTTTACTATAATGGAACTTATCAGCACAGGTATCAATATCTACACCAGTTATAAATTAAACTCTTGAAACTAAGAACATACATTCTAAATTTTACATGCCTTTAGTTACTCGTTAACTTTGTTCCTTAAAGTTACAAGAATCAACAAGGTCATGCACTTGTGATCATGTCCTTGTACTATGAGCTGTGAAAATACTAATGCATTTCCAGAAGTTATAGGAGTGTGCTTTTTAAACTGAAATAATTTGCTTGGGAACTGATTTAGGATATTGTAATGTTTGAACTTAACTGAAAATGAGAACAAAAGAGTTGTTTCTTTCATACATTATTAGGAGCGCAAGCAATGTTCTCTATCCCTGTTTTTTATGGGCAGGATGAGGAAAGCATATGGAAGACAAAATGGATTAATACCTGGCTCCAAGCCTGGTGTCACCAACAAAATTTTGGAGTTTTTTAACACAGAGCACTTTACAGGACATTGGAGAGAATTCAAAGGGTGGTGAGAGAGGGAAGGTGCCTTACTGGATCTGGTGTTCACAAACAAAGCAGGTCTGGTGGAGTACATGGTTGGAGGCTCCCTAGGGAACAGTGATTATTAAATGACTGAGCTCTCAATCCTCAGAGAAGTAAGGAGGGTAATCAGTAGAACTGTCACCTTAGATTTCCAGAGGGTAGAGTTTGAATTTTTTAGAAAGTTAGTTGCCATTGTCCCCAATCATCATGGCTTTATGAAGGGTAGGTCTTGCTTGACCAATCTGATGTCTTTCTATGATAAAGTCATCCACTTAGTAAATGAAGGATAAGCTGTGGATGTGGTCTTCCTGGACTTAAGTAAGGCCTTTGGCACAGGCTCCCACAGCATCCTCCTGGACAAACTGGCTGCCTATGGCTTGGATGGACCTACCCTGCAATGGGGGAAAAACTATCTGGATGGCCAGGCTCAGAGAATCATAGTGAATGAAGTTAAATCCATTTGGTGGCCAGTTACCAGTGGTGTTCCTGAGGTCTCAGTGCTGGGGCCTGTTCTGTTTAACATCTTGTAAGTAAATTCACAGATGACACCAAGCTGGGCATCTGTGTAGACCTGCTTGAGGACAGGAAGGCCCTTTAGAAGAACCTGGATCAATGGGCATGAGGTTCAACAAGGCCAAATGCCAAGCTCTGCGCTTGGACCACAACAACCTCATGCAACGGTACAGGCTTGGGACAGAGTGGATTGTGAGCTGTCTTGCATAAAAAGACCTGGGAATGTTAAGCAGCAGCTGGCTGACCATGAGCCAGCAGTGTGCCCAGGTAGCCAAGAAGGCCAACGGCACCCTGGCTTGTATGAGAAATAATATGACCAGCAGGGCTAAGGAGTTGATTATTCCCTTGTACTTGGCACTAATGAGGCCACACCTTTAAAATTGTGATTTGGGTCCCTCACTACAGGAAAGACACGGAGTTCCTGGAAGCGTGACCAGAGACAGGCAACAAAGCTGATGAAGGATCTGGAGAACAAGTCTTATGAGGAGTAGCTGAGGGAGTTGGGGAGGTTTAGCCTAGAGAAGAGGAGGCTGAGAGGAGATATGTTCACTTTCTACAACTACCTGAAAGGGAGTTGTGGTGAGGTGGGGGGTTGATCTCGTCTCTCCAGTAATGAACGATAGAACATGAGGAAATGGGTTCAAGTTGCTCCAGGGGAGGTTTAGGTCAGACATTAGGAAAATCTTTTCCACTGAGAGGGTTATTAAGCATTGGAACAGGCTGTCCAGGGAGGTGGTGGAATCATCATCCCTAGAAATATTAAAAAAATACGTAGATGAAGTACTGAGGGATATGGTTTAGTTTAGTGGTGAGCTTGGCAGTGTGAGGTGAGTGGTTGGATTTAATGATCTCACAGGTCTTCTCCAACCGTAACAATTCTATGATTCTATGAAAGTGTCAAAACCAGAACTGCTCAAGATAAGAGCATTTAGATGAAAATATAAATAGCATTAAAAATTTTTACTAAAAGAGAAAGAGGAAAATCTAACTTGGGAACATAGATGTTTTAAATAAACTGTCCTATTGGAACTCTAAGTTTGTTTTAGTCAGATAATTGGCTTTAATTTCAGTGTTTGTATGACGATTTAGTTAGAGGTGTGACAACAAGTTTTACACATTGATGTTTCAATTATGGTTACTCTTTCCACTCTATCATTCATATTATAATTCAGTGGTTTCAAATGTTTGGAGTAGCATTTTAATTTTACAGATAATTTTATTTTTCATTTAATTTTTAAAAGATCTGTTTCTGAGAATTAAAGTTTCTCATAAAAAAAAAATATCTGTAAAGCAGTGGTGCCAGTCCTATTTTCTTGTAGAAGGATACTTCTCTTGAAAGGCATGAGAAAAAAGAGAAACAGTCCTTTGCATTACATGTTTCCTAGCAGTTTGTGGAATATCCTTCTAGAAGAATTATGTGAATAGGCTCCAAAAACTTTATAGAGAGTCATTACCTCTTTCCCTTTGTGGCTCAGTTTTTACAAGTAACACAATCCGTTGCTTCGGAGTCTACATTATCATCTGTGTTTCTTCTTATATGAGATTAACAAAAATGGGTTCATGCACGACTTGTCAATCTCTCGTCTCTTTTCCATCATTTGAACAGAAGCCAAGCCCTTGTGTACGTTTTATATTTTAGTTTAAGTGGCAACATTATTGAGAATTCCAATTTTTACCTTTAATTCTCAGCAAATTACTCTTTGGAAGACAAAACAGTCTGATAATCACCCTACAAAGTCTCATTAGTCCACTTCACAGTTTCCAGAAGACTGGAGATTCACTGTTGCTTTCACTAATGAACATCTTTGAAGCAGGCAAATATATGCACCAATGTTCAGTTATGAGGAAAACAATAAAGTTAAAAGAGTCTTTTTACTAACTGAAGAAATCCCCAGACAAGTTGGAGCCATGTTTTACAAGTATGTGGAATGAGCCACAAATGGGAAGGACTAAGAAATCATATCTTTGCAAAAAGAAGAGAAAGAAAGTTTCACAATTTCACTTTGGAAAGAGTAATCTTTTGAATGTGTTTCCAAAACATAATCACCCAATTTTCTATAGCTTTCTGTCATCCTATCACATGGCTATAGCCTCAAATACATACAGTTTCAATTTCATATAACTTTTATTTTAATTATGTTTTGGGTTAGTTAGCAAACAACAGGTTTAGTTCTTCACATTCGCAGATCTGGATACTGATGGAATATTTTAACATACTTGAAAATCTAGAGAAAAAATGGATTTACATAAGGAAAATTACAATAGAGTCAAACTATAGAAATGACAATGCAATAAATACTGTAATTAATAAAAATATTTTAAAGCCAATTGTTACATTTTGTCATTAATTCTTTCAGTTAAGTCTCTTTTCATGGCCAATACGTTTTACTAAGATTATCTAAAACCTGCTATCTTATTGTGGCCTTGTATTTAACAGTTCCAACTCTTTGATCAATAGCTTTTTGAAGAATGTAGCCTATTCTTGATGCATACATATATCTCCCAATAAGTTTAATGGTATTTTATGCATTCATTGGTAGAGAACATACTTTATGGACACTAAATATTTCCAATACTGTATAAGTAACTGCCGTATCTCACAGTGCTTAATTCTAAATTTACTTACAAAGCAGATCTGAAAATTGGAATAGTTTGATACTAAGATGCATTATTCAGCTACAGAAGGGAAAATACCAGCTCACATGGTAAGCTATCCATAGGAATTATCAGCCAACTTGATTATCACTGCTTCCATCACAATCATCTTTCAGCCACATTCTTAAATTTGTAAAACTGGGAAAGATCCTTATCTTAGGTAGATCAAAGTCTTTTTCAATGTAACGTGAGACTATAAAGGGAATCCAAAATATGGTAGTGACCATTATTATTTTCAGTCCTTCCCAAACTATTTCTAAGCTGAAAACTAGGGTTTTAGGTGCATGGATATTAACCCCCTTGAATTTGATGAATCATATCTCTGCTGATGCAACTCTATTGAAATTAATAGAATTAAACCAGAAAAAAACCTCCAAAAAACAGCTACTAAAAGAGCACAGTAGAAGCCTCAGCATGTGTCTTGGAGCAGAATCTACTGAACCCACTATCGTTGCATTTGTGTTCCAATTTGACCCAAATGATTATTTCAATAATGTATATATGCATATGAGAGAAAAATTTGGAATTGCAATCATAATTCTTTTTAGTTTTAAATAAGTGACTCAGCAGGTCTTATTACTTGTTTTGCTAGGTAGAAATACATGTATATCAACAAGAAATATAAAAGTCTGACAAAGTGACTTCATATGAAGGTTAAGGCTAAATCTATTCTGGTACACTTTAGCTCCACATACCCTGAGGCTACCAAGGTTACACATATCATTTGCCTACTCTTTTATCTTGACTTATCCAACTTTTTTTTTTTGTATTAATAGGCCTTTCTCATGCTTTTTATTATATTCCTTCTCCTGTTCCCAAAACAGAAATTCCACTTAAATACTGCAGGTAGCTTATGAGAATTTTTAGAAGACGAATAATATAGCTGCACATGGTTGTGCATGTATGTATGTCTGTGGTTGAAGGGAGTCTGCAACTAGAGTGGAATTCAGGGTCTTATGGACTCATAATACACATCTGGGAAGTCCAGCGGCCAGTTACTAAACAGACTGGAGGGATCCACATTGTATTTCCCACAAAAGGATCTTCATTCTGATCAGCTAGTAAAGGGAACAGGATGAGGATATTGGTACTGTTTGTGTCTGCATGACTACTGAGTGTGTCATCTGTGTTAATCTGTATGTACGTGTACGTGTACTGTGAGTAGATGTCCATGTGTGTGTACTGACAACATAATCTCACTACTGGATGGGCCTGGAGACATGGAGATGTGGCAATTTCATCTCTGTTATGTACTGGATTCAGTAACTCCTGGCACAATTATTATTGATCTCATACTATTTCCATGTAAGAACCTGTAGCTCTCCATTTTAAGAATTAAGATTTATCCATTAACCTTTGCAAAAACTGCTGCAACTTTGGCATCTGAATGTCAAGCACTTTTCAGTTACTACAGGTTATTTATTCTTCAGAAATAACCATAAATTATGTAAAAAATATTGCTTTTCATTAAATTATTTTCCTTTAAATGTCAGTTTTAAGTTCATTTCATAACTTTGAACCTCCTGTAGTTTAGAACAATATAATTTGAATGTGACACAGATTACACATGATGATAGATCAGAATAGCAGCAATTTGCACTTACTTTGCATAGCAGAAAAATAGAATAGTACATGCATATTTTACTCAGTGATCATGAACCCAGTTTACTATGTATCTTAATAAAAGCAGGAAGTTTATTTAGCTATTGCATCCTAATAGTTGTTACAAGAGAGACCTCTAGCAGCATTTGTATATATTTATGCATAAAGTTTGAAGTTGAGTTTCATGTAGACAGGTGTTTCTCAAGACAGCCATTGATATTGACTTTTGAGATAATATCGTTTCACTCATGTTTGTAGCAATCTTGCAGTGAAAGCAGGAGTCCTGAAGATACATTAATTCAACATTAAATCATAAATATTTTCAGTAATCAAGTGTGTAGTGTCTCCCTACATAAATGTTACAGTGTGATGAATTCTGTGGTAATGTCTGCTGTAAAAAAAACCCTAACCTCCAAACTAAACTAAAATGAAAAACATATAGAAATAGAGAATTGAGGAGGAGAATACACTTTTCTTTTGAATGAATCTATGCTTCTTCTCTGGGAAAGTAAGAGAAAGCTAAAGTACACACTATTGAAATATAACATATCCAGGTAATTTTTAAAGCATCAGTCTTCCCCCAGCTTTGAGTTTCGAACCACCTAGAGCCCAGCAAGGTCAATTTGATGCCTCTGCCATCAAATAAGGGAAATTTGCAGTGCATGGGAGGAGGTGGAAGACTAGGGAAACATGGAGACATTCACGCAGGCCGCATAGTAAGAGAAGAAGGGAGGAGGAGCACCGGACCAGAGACTCCCCTGCAGCCCATGGTGAGAGTGCAGCTGTCTCCCTGCAACCCATGGTGGACACTGGTTGGGACTACTAGTTTTTAGCAGCTCTAGGAAGACCCAGCACCTGAAAGGGTGAGTGTTTTGGACCATTACCCAGAGAGGGTGAGCATTGTAGACCTTGACCCAGAGGAAGTGGAGACAAACTGCAGCCCTTGGGATGACATCAGGGTGATCCAATGTGTGAGGGACCCTGAGCTGGAGCAGGGAGGGAATGGTGAGGAGCCTGCCTGCCCTGAGGTGAGACAAGCATCAGGGATTATTGGGAAAAAAATGACTGAAATCCCCATCCTCTGCCCCCCTGCACTGCTTAGTGTGGGGAGGATGTAAAGACACTGAGATCAAGGCCCTGAGCCTGGGAAGAGGGAAGGGCTAGAGAGAAGATGATCTTAAAGAAACTGGTTCTACTTTTCATCATTTACCCTACTCTATATTGTTCTCAGATGGGTATTTCTGTTTGTTATGTTTTTTTGGTTGATGGCAGATTAAATTAAGTTTTGTTTTCTTCCACAAGTTGAGAAGTCCTGTCTGTTTTGCCTGGGACCACAGATGGTGAGTGAGGCCTCCCAGTCCTTAGGGAATTCCAAAGGCCCTTCAGTACTCTTCCATCTGATTGGGAGGCAGAGGAGTGAAGGAGTGATTGATCATGGT